>NC_134499.1:25228124-25293124 GCF_040206685.1 Ascaphus truei
AGCGCAGGCCCCGGCGTCGCTGCTGACTCACTCCCCAAACGCACGTGACGTCACCCGCGCCCATGGCAACCAGGCCCGTGACGTCACCTGGCTGGTGAATTCGACTCCCTATTGGACAGTGCTGCCTGGCGTCATTTATTTCTTCTTCCCTGGTTACCTCTTATTCCTCACCTCGTCTCCTGTAGGCGTGCACTTGTCATTTAAGGGACATTATATTATGTAAAGCAGCGGTGAACTGGGGATGCGAGATTGGTCTGGGGGGGGGGGGGGGGGGCGCAGCGGTTGCAGAAGTCCCGTGCTCTTCCACCAAGGCATTTAAATTAAATGTCGGGGGTACTGGACGGCGTCAAATGACGCCTCGGGGTCACATGATGTCACAGTTGCCACGGTAACATGATGTCCAATGACGCAGCGGGTCACGTGACGTGTTGTCACACGACCCTGTGGCGTCAAATGATGCAGCGCGAGTTAAGGAAGGGGGGGGGGGGGGGCGACCGGCAGAGCAGGCAGGGGAGGCACAGCATAAAAAGTTTGCGCGCCCCTGATGTAATGGACTGAATACAATTTTATTTTGGCTTCAGATGCATAAAAGGGGATGATTCTTTTTTAATTCAGATGCCCAAAAGTGCTTCCGACATCATAACACACTGAACAGAAGTAACGTGTCAGGGGGCGCCGCCATGACGTCAAGGAGCTGGTTCGCCCTCATTGGGCGAACCGCTCAAGTGACGCGCTAGTGAGCGACATAAACAAATGTACTTGTCTCTTCATGCAGCTGAGCGCCGTGCACTCACGGGCACACACTGGTGCGCGCTCATGCTGGCCACACATGTTTTTTCGCATATGTATGGCCAATCTTTTCACCAGCAGCATGCTCTTTACACGGAGAAATGCGGTGAATATATATTTGTTTTACACACACATTGAAGCAATGTGTTTCATCACGGCGCACGCCCGCTTAGCATCACCCTGGCCGCAGCCTTACTCCTTTTTGGCAGCCGTTTCATAAACTCCAATGAAATCCCACTGTCCGTTTCAAATGTTAAATCTCACTGGTTAAAAAGCTGGAGGTCGGCGCACTCACACGTGTTGTCAGTGTAGTTGGAACGTGTAAATAGTCTGCACTTGCATGGACTAAATTTATTGCAGGAATAATGTTTCGGTCCTGGACGAAAAGGTCCACACTCAGGAGCGAAATGTTGTCCGTCCAATACATATCGATTGGTGAGACGTCCATGTGAGCGCTGATCCTCTATCTATGTTGACCTTGGAGTTTAACATCTCTGCAGGCAGGGTTTAAAATTAAAAAAAAAATTTTTAAATTCTTCTTTCTTGTTATGTATCCATACTAGATGGTCTCGAATGTGGAAATACAGTGGCTCTACATCGTAAATTCCACCAGTTGGGAAGAGATTCGAAAGTCAATGTATCAAGGTAAACTTGGTTCAATGCCGGGGCAAAAGGCGTCACTACATGTATCAAAGAAAGAAGTATCATTTGAAACTGATGTGGGTTTTTTTCTTTGATAGTGCATTTTTTTGCCCCAGAACTTTACCTAATTTTCCTTGATACATAGACCTTAGATTTTCTATTTATATTGGAAAATTGCTCTTTTGCAAGATGGTCACCGGCAGCTTTCTGCTGGCTAGCCATAAGCTACCCAACTGGTAGCCTTTGATTCGTTGAATGGCTTGCCAACAACTTCATTATGGCGTCTATTTTCTCCGATCTCTGGACTGAAAAAGATCAAGGGTTAACAGCAGTCCCTCAACAGAGCTCTGTACAAATAATAAAATTAAAAAATAAATGAAAGCTGAAGTTTTAAGTAACAAAGTCAACACACTAAAAACACAAAAAATAGTGCTTAGGCGCTACAATCCCTTTGAAAATGGGGATATGACAAAAATAATAATATAACAGTATAAGAAAATGCAATGTTAGCAGGGCAGCCAGGAACACACACACCACTCCTGTGCTGATACACATCACACAACACTCGAGTCACACACACAACACGCCCTCACCCACACAACACTCACTCACACAACCCTCCTGTGCTCATACACCACACACAACAACACGTCAACACACCCCTACCACCACAACAATTTCTGTACACATTATTACACTACATTAACACATAATTATTCACGGTTCACATCACGGGCAACGCCGGGTCTCTCAGCTAGTGCTTTATTAAGGATGAGAGCAGCAAGAGATGATTTGTTGAGCTTGTGGCCAAAGTGCCCAAAAAGAAAATAGTGACCATCATCCTTGGAGGGCATACTCTTATTAAACATTGTGGCCAAGGTTTCCAAACACTGCTTTCAAGTTAAATAAATGTACTTCCTGTGTTATACAGAAATGGATACGGCTTAGCTGTTAAGCCTTGAGGAGATTCTATCTTTTATAAACAAGAAGTCATGTAATGTAGTTATTTTGTAAGCATGCACTGATATTTAAGGGGGAATATTGTGGTGTCACCACACATGCAAAAAGAGTACAGTACCATCCCATTGCTTGATTAAATAAAATATATATATATTCTTCCTGGCAATGCACAGGTTATTAAGAATTTATATTAGTGTAGGGACCCTTGAAACGTGGTCTGCCGTGAAGTTTGGCTCAAGGGCTTACAACACTTTGGCCAAAATGTTAAACTAAAAGACCATTTTATTTATTAGTTATTTATACATGTATATTTAGGCACTGTACCGTATATAAGTTTTCTGGATGTGCACTGAGCTTTGTCTGTGTTTTATGTTATGTCTCTGGTTTTAAATATATATTGCCATGCTCAGAAGCACTCCTTTGTGAAACTTATATGCTTATATATATGTTGTGGGTATTTTGGGGGTTCAATTTGAGCTTGTAGGTGTTCTGTATGTTAAATAAAATATAATGAAGGATTCATAATTTAATCATCTGAAGGCCATAATGCAGTATTAAAAATCCAATAGAAGCGTGCAATATTTTTTTCTGCAATTTTTTAAAACATGTTATCCTTTATTTGTGAAGCGCCAACATAATCCATAGTGCGGTACGATGGGGTAAAGAGTTATGTATATTAGAAAAACATAAACATTTACATACATGTGAGTTTTCAGTAAGTTTTTAAATATCTGAAAGCTAGGGGAGAGGCTTATGGTACGCGGGCAGCGGGAGCACCGGAGTTCGGGGGGGGGGGGGGGGAAGGAACATGGCAACCAGCCATGGGGACCGGGGGGTGGGGAGGGCTGGAAGGAACAACCCCACTACCACCTCCCACCCTGCGCGGGCAGCCAGCCACAGGGACCGGGGGCAGGAGGGGAGACCGCGCGAGCAGGAGGAGCAGGAGAAGCAGCAGCACACACACCCCCATTACTTAACCGTGCAGGTTTGAAGTCCTGGCGCGTTTCCCTCCTACTATGGAGCTTCGTCAGGGTGTCCCTGGAGGAAGTAGGAGGGATAGTAGGAGGAAACGCGCGTTGGACGCGCGATTATGTCATCAGTCCCCGTTATGGGGCTGTTTTAACATAGTGTTTGTCCAGCAGCTCACTAGCGCAGCCATATATATATAAAAACAGTTTAGCAGCTAGGGAATGGCTTCACTGATACAGTGTTGCTAACTGGATTTATGGGTATATAGCGATCAATCCCTGTTGCTGCTTGTGGCAACGCATTTATTGTGCTAGTGTGTGTAAGTGCTGAGCCTCTGGGCTCACCTTGGCTGGTTGCACCCCGTTCAGCTTCTAGGATTCCAGTAGCAATTATTGACTGGAATATCTACATTTATGAGAGCTATATCTCGGTGCATGTGTTTATACCATTTAATTCATTTTTAATGTTTATTATACCACTCTTCTCGGTAATATATGTTTTAAGTATTTAGTATTAAAAGTTACATTTTACACCACAGTAGTGTGCATATAAGTGAATTTTCTTCTGGGATACAAACATTTTGTATCCCTTATTTTCCTCTATATATATAATTGTCTCAATCCACAGCTGTATGAAGGCTTCCGCAATGATCTTCCAGGTAGTGCGGTTGTAAGCCTCTCTTCTTCACTTTGCTCCAACACATTTTCTGATTTTATCTTCCCATCTTACTTTTGTTCATTGTCTTCTTCTCATGACTGCAAAATTGGGACAAAAGGGGTATAAGGGAGATAGCACCAGATTTCCCAAAGAAGACAATTCTGTACCTTCCAGTGGAAATTTCTCGGGTTGAAAACAAGGATGTTAATATATATATACATATATATATATATATATATATAAATATATATATATATATATATGTTTATATATATATTTAAGATTAATGCGCTTGAGCTCCAGATAAATATAAGTTGGAAAGTGTGTTTCCCACATAATAAAGTCCCAGAGTGGTAGCCAAGGGATGCTGTCTCTGAGATGCTTTTGTTTAGAAATGGACGAATCCACCCAAATCAATTTCGCGGATTTTCGCTGATGTTACCCCCCCAAAATCCGTTTCTCGATGTAAAATCTGCAAATGGATTTGGGCGGTTTCAATCCGCGTGCATTCATCAAACTCCGCCATTGGATACAACCCTTGGACAGATTTGTAGAATCCAATCCGCGGATTCAGCGATCCGTTGGCAGAATCCTCCGACGGATTGCTGAATCAGCAGATTGGATTCTATAAATCCAGCCACGGGTTGCGGAATCCGCTGAGTGCATTGGTAATAATAATTAAAAAAATCAACAAAACGCAAATCGCCCTTTTTCACATTGATCTACTGAAATTGGCGGACCAAAGGAACCGGATTCAAATTCGCCCCCCAAAAATGAGCCTATCTCTAATTGTGAAAAAGGTGAGGGGTACAATGGACTTCCAAAGAAAATTCACTTAAATGCACACTACCTATATTTAAAATGTAACCATTAATGTCATATACTTAAAACATATATTAACAAAGAAAATGTGTGATAACTATTAAAAATAAATTAAATAAAGTCCCTCGTGCTACCAAGAAAGCCTCTCATGTGTCGACACTCCAATGTACCATTGAGACTGGAGTATTAGAGGCTACAAGAGGTGCACACAGCCAGGGTGAGCAAACAAGCCCATCACTTCACTAGTTAGCCCGATAAGCTAGTAAATATAGTAGCAGCAGGGATGGTATACCATATAGCTTGGAATAGATGGTACAACCAAGTGTTCAGTCCCAAAATACCCCAGAAATCATTACAGAGCTACTACACTAATTTTTATATATAGGGCTAATCTAGAATGAATGGCTGACAAACACTGTGTTAAAACAGCCCCATAACGGGGGCTGACAACATCATCACGCGTCCAACGCGCGTTTCCCTTCTATTACGGAGCTTCGTCAGGGACAAATTTGGAGTATCTACACATGAGAGGCTTTCTTGGTAGCACGAGTGACTTTATTTAATTTATTTTTAATAGTTATCACACATTTTCTTTGGTAATATATGTTTTAAGTATATGACATTAAAGGTTACATTTTAAATATAGGTAGTGTGCACTTAAGTGAATTTTCTTTGGAGTACAGTCCATTGTACCCCTCACCTTTTTCTGATTCACTTCAGTTCACAGTTGCACCTACTTTCATATATTATTATCAATTAAAATTTATTTGTTTCATTATACAATTAGTATGGTTTAGTCGATCACTCCCCAATCCCTTTCCTTTTTATCTCTAATTGTGTTTTAATTAAAAGTGCCTGACTTCAAGCCTTGGTGATTTGTGCATGTGTGAATTCAGGATACTAAAACCTTGCATTTAGAGAACAATTCTTAATAATTCTACGCCTGCTGCTCCTTATTCTGCACATGACATATCACACAGATAGCAGATGAGCTTTATATACCCAGTATACAGGGAACATAAAGATCATCTGCTATCTGTGTGATATGTCATGTGCAGAATAAGGAGCAGCTCGTATCCAATGTTGGCATTTTAAGGAACTTGATGCCCACTAATTGATCCACAACCCAATTACTTTTGCCACTCATTGCCTAACCCCTTCCCATAATAATAAAAGTGACATCATGGCAATTTGTACTTGGTGCATATGTAAGAGCAGACACACAGTACGTGTATTACCCGGATCTCCTGTGCATTTGTACACTGCATGCACCCTGCATATGCCCAGCACATCACACCACCATCGCCTGTGCATGCAGTGGGTGCATCGTGCATACATTACACCGCCTATGCTGCACCGTGCTATCCTTTATCTGCACATGCATTGCAAGGGATCTATTCACAAGCAGAGCTGCCTCCATGGCGAATGCTGGCCATGAGAAAAGCAACGCATCTCTCCTTCCCACCGACATCAGCCCCGCTTCAGTGGGCAAGCTGGCTTCCCTGGGCTTCATCGCCTGTGTCAGCCTGGCCGGCAACCTCCTTTGTGCTTTCATCGTGCTGAAAGGCAGGAGCCTGCACAGGGCTCCCTATTACTTCATGCTGGACCTGTGCCTGGGCGATCTTCTCAGGTCTCTGCTGTGTTTCCCTTTGGTGCTGAAATCCATCAGCAGCGGTTCCCAGTGGACCTACAGCAATAGGAGCTGCAAGATCGTGGCCTTTGGAGCTGTCCTTCTCTGCTTCCATGCTGCCTTCATGCTGCTGTCCATCAGCCTGACCAGGTATATGGCTATTGCTCACCACCGGTTTTATTCAAAGAGGATGACAGGCTGGGCTTGTGCGATAGTCATTTCAATGGCGTGGGTGCTCTCCATGGCTATGGCCTTACCTCCAGTGTTTGATGTGGGCACCTACAAGTTCATCAAAGAGGAGGATCAGTGCATATTCGAGCATCGCTATGTCAAAGCTAATGACAGCCTGGGGTTCTTGCTGATGCTGGCCTTCATCGTGGGTGCCACTCACTTTATTTACATGAAGCTGCTCTTCTTCATCTATGATCATCGCAAAATGAAGCCAGCCCAGCTGACTCCAGCTATCAGCCAGAACTGGAGTTTTCATGGGCCAGGGGCAGCCGGGCAAGCAGCTGCCAACTGGATAGCAGGCTTTGGAAGGGGTCCTACACCCCCAACCCTGGTAGGGATGAGGCAGACCTCCCACAACCAGATCAAGAGACTTGTGGTCCTGGAAGAGTTCAAGCTGGAAAAAAGGCTTTGCAAGATGTTCTATGTGATCACCTTTCTGTTCCTGCTCCTCTGGGCTCCTTACCTGGTGGCCTGTTATTTGCGTGTCTTCTTGAAGGCTGATTTCCTGACACAGGGCTACCTGACAGTGGCCGTATGGCTAACGTTTGCACAGGCAGGAGTAAACCCTATCATCTGTTTCATGCTTAACAGAGAAGTTAGGGTTTCTTTGAGAGCTTTCATACCCTGTAAACGCACCCAGACACAGAGGGAGCCCTACATTGCACCATAAGGCTGTTTCAATAGCAGCCAAGCTCTTTAAATACATATGTACAGGTGGGATATGCAATGTTCGCATACCCTCCAACTGTACCTATTTAGCAGGTGCACCACGTTTTTGGGGCCCTGTAAGATCAGATGTACCAATTGAACAGAAGGTTTTTTTGTGTGTGTGGTAAGCTGCATGGGTTAAAATACTTCTATATGAATTAATTGGAAGTGCTTCCATCCAGCACAAGTAGAGGAACTGCACCGGTACTTATTTCTATGTGCAAAATGTTTGGGGAGTCTGTGTTTGGCTATTATTTAACTAATATAACTAAGAAATTAAAGCAGCAAAACGCGAAATCTTATGTTTATTTTAATAAATCAGTTGTGTAGTATTAGATAATAGTGACTTTTTTTAAAATTCAACTCTTAATGCCATTTTTAATTAGTTTTAAAGCATCCTTTGATTTCTATAGCAGGTTTTAGCCCACCTCCCCAGCAGTGCCAGATATTTGCAACACTTTCCTGTTTGTGATAATTTGTTGCAAACTTCCCAGCAGTTTGAGCTGTAAACTGTAGCAATAAATAATGTTACCTTAGTAATATAAGGATACATTGTAGCTGCTGAGTTACACTGACTGATTGATTGAAACTGAAAGGCAGTCATTATGTAAGTCACACAGTCAGGATTTTAACAGATTTATAACAGGAGCACCAGACGATTGCCAGCGTAGGTAAGAATACATTGCCACTTGCTTTATATGCTATTATTATCATTATTATTATTATTATTATATACAAATAAGAACATGGGGGTGGGGGCAGTAGTATTGCTGCTTTAATATAACTTTTCATATATCTTCTGTTCATAGCCAATGATGGTGTTGCAGGTTGGCAGGACAAGTGAAGATTACATTTCTCATATTCTATACCTTCATCATAGCATTCAATTATGATTTATTCAATAGGAGCAGCCTAATTGTTGGGTTTAAGTTGGTTGGCAGTGTGTAACGTTCGAGGCAGAGAGTTTCCAAAAGTAGTTATTTTCTTAACTCTTGGTTGAAATATTAAATGAAGCTAATCCGGGCAGCTGGTGAAGGGAGAGAGGTGTTGATACATATTATCAGTATGCAACATGAGGATAGATTTGGTACAAGTAACAATTATACATAATGTTTACACATACCAATAACAGTTTTTGTTACTAGGCCTTTATTGTTGCTTAGTGTGTATATCTACAATAGATAAGCAGTCTCTCAAACATTTATCTTCATATGTCATGATTTCATACCCACTGAAGCTAACACTGGTCATAAAAATGTGCATAACATTATTAACACCAGAATTACATTTCACTTTAGGAAAGAGGTTACTCTATAAACTCTGAATGATAATGGAATATTATTTCAGGCAGGTTTTTTGTCTGTTTAAATAAGCACTGAAAATATACAAAAATGACCTTGAGGGAAGTGTGGTGTAATTATAGGTTTTTGTCAGGTGTTCTTGCAATATCAGTGTTTAGATGCTATAGGTGTTAACATACTAACATAAAAGAAGGAACTACAATAGTTAACTACTTAACCGTTAATAGTTTTGTTGGCTCTTATAATGCCACAGTAGATACTCAGAAGGTGAGCTATCAATCATACAACACTAACTGCCCAAATCAATATCGTGACAAGTGGAGTATTACACAGTTAAAAAGTTTGCTTTGCATGCTGGAAAAGTTTCTAACATTTTACAGCAACCGTAATAGACATAGTAGGAAGCCCTTGAGACATGTGAAGTCACACACTTGGGGTACTTGGTGGTCAGCCGCTGAATGTATACACTGGTTTATGGTTAAATATCGGTTTTGCAGAAGTAATGATAGCAAGTAATGTTTGACAAAAACACAGTTGACTAAAAACACTTCAGTGTATTTATAAAATACTAATGACATACACTTATTTGCAATCAACCATACAATAGAAGGTGCATTGTTTTTTAATTTGTACAAGACACTGTATGGTCTAGGTAGACAATTTGCTGTCAGTGGAGCACTTTAATGCAGCCAACTGAACACTTACATGTACTGTAAAATATGTTTTGAATACCACCTTTACAGAACACTACATAAGGTACAGAGCCTGTGACGTTTATTCCTGGCCTGCCGTACAGGCCTGTTTTAGGTGCTGCATATTAAATATCGATTGGATATACAGTTGCAAAAATGGATGCAATGGTGTTGTCAAGAACAAGCATAAGTTCCAAAGCACTGCTTTTACCTTTTTATCTGGAGTATGTAACATTAATGTTTTTAAATTTTAGTTCAAAAAGTTCTTTGAAAAAAGTTTTAGCGTTCTAGTAGAGCAATAGAACAGAACATGCAGAATTGTGATATGGTCTGATGTGCCTGTAAACGTGATATGTATTAACCTGGTGGATTTGCTTTGCTGATAAAATGCATCTTTATTTGAATAAATTCCACAAGATTCTTTCTTAAAATGATCATTGTAAAAATGTATCACAATGTAAATTGTTACCAATTTAATATTTCATAAAATGTGTAAATATTGTACTTCATAAGAGGTTGTTAGAAAAACATAAATACATTGCAAAATAAAACACTAACTCAGTATTATATACTAATTTTATGCATTCTGAAGATGACATCATGTTTTACTGTTTTATACAAAATGTTTATTACTGTTTTTAAAACTGACATAAATTTGTATGTTGACAAACTTTCTCTGGAAATGTGTTAACTAATGGTACACTTTCCTTTCAGAATGTAATTTTCAATACAAAGGTTTCATGAGAGAATGCTTGAACACTGTATGCACTTCAAAAAATGGTTTAATTAACATTGAACAGATTTGTCACATTTTTACCTGTTTCCAATAAACTTGTCAAATGAAACTTAATTACTGCAATTACTTACAGCCAACAGGAGCATCATGGGCAATAGAGGACTTGTTAATTTTAAATATGCTTTAAAATTGCTTTTAAAATAATTGTTATTTTTATTAATTGAAACAAGTCAGCTTCTTAACGTGCAATTTACAAGTATATGTAATTTTAACTTCTTTCGGCGATGGCGACAGCGACGGGTGACGTCACCCATCGTATCGCCGTCACCGGCACTATAGGCAAAACCTAAGGCTGCGTCCCCGCTAGCATTGAGCGCGCAGAGCGGGCGGCGCTTGGCGAGGTGACTTGCATATATATATATATATATATATATATATATATATATATATATATATATAAAGCAGAAAATAGCCATGTTAGTCCAGTTGCGATAGTGCAGAATAAATGAGTTCTTCAGTATTAGGTGATACCTTTTTTATTGGACTAACAATTTATGTCATAGGACAAGCTTTCGAGAGTTATCCTCTCTTCTTCAGGTCAAGCAATACCTGAAGAAGAGAGGATAACTCTTGAAAGCTTGTCCTATGACCTAAATTGTTAGTCCAATAAAAAAGGTCTCACCTAATACTGAAGAACTCATTTATTCTGCACTATATATATATATAGTCAATGGAGAAATAGTTTGCACTCACAGTTTCTCAGTGTAGGCAGATGCTCGTCCCATATAGAAATGTATACACAAAGTGACCAGGAGGATCCAGGTAACAAAGAGACAGCACACCGCAGCTTAGATGAACAAACAAAGTGTATTAACAACACAGGGCAGCCGACGTTTCGGTCCTCAGAGTGGGACCTTCCTCAGGGCAGTGCAACCAGTGACTAATCCTAACATCTTAATATACCCCCACCAGTGACTAAAAACACACCAGCACCCAATGTAAACAATCAATAAGACCGCGAAAATCAAACTACAGTTGTGCTAGCACCGCCTGCTCTGGCCAGGAGACCAACGGGAGGCAGATGCAGATACTGACAGCAAGACCATCCGATGAGAGCAGCTCTGCGCATGGGCATCATAAAGAGACGTGTACAAATGTCAGAAGTGCGCCGCCATGTCCATAGCAACGCGCAATTCATGGAATATATATATATATATATATATATATATATATATATGCAAGTCCACGCTCACACGATGCACAAGCTCACCGGCGCTCGGCGCTTAGGTAAACAATTTTTTTAAACTTTGTAGCGCGCTCAACTTCCCTTGCAGCGTCTCCCCCGCACCCACCCTCCACCACGAGCGCTTGCGAAAATTTTAAGGACACCCGGCGCTCATGCTTGGAGAGTTCTCCAAGCATGAACGCGCTCAGCGCCAGCGGGGACAAAGCCTAAGTCATATAGAATTGATGATGAGTGGGACCTGTTTTTGAACCCTCAAATTAATTAATTATTTTCCACCTCAGTAGGCTTAGAGACAGAGCGGCATGCAAAGTATTGCTGACCCTGCTGGCAGTTAAAAGGTTAAAAAATAGATATATTACAGGTACTAAATATGCATAATACATGAAACTATTTTTCCATTACATCAATGATGGATTTATCATCTGACAGAGTATGCAACAGCTGTTGAATGAATTTGTGGATTACCCTAATACACTCCCTACGACTGTTCGGTTTAGTCTATCATGGAGAAGTACCATTTCATTTTTGGATGTGGAGATTTATATTAAAAATCAAAAGGCATATACTGTACGACTCTTTTTCGTGAAACCACAGACCGCAACACAGCTCCATGCAACCTTACACCGTTCTACTCATCTCCTTAGGCTTTGTCCCGCTGACCACTGCTGTGCGCGACACAATGGCGTGCGCGGCGAACACAAAGTATGGCCCTCTATGGGGCAGGTCCCTGTTAGTGTATGTACGCACGCACAAAGCGCGATGGCGTGACCACCTTTCCAAAAGACAAGGAATCTGTCTTTTGGTGCGGCGGCCAATCAATGGCCACGTCATGGCAGCGTTTCAGCCAATGAGGGCGAACCAGCCGTGTGAAATCATGGCCACGTCCCCGCAGTGCCCCCGCCTCCCCCTGTTCTCCTCTTCTTGAAAAGACATGCCTCCCATCACGACCACTGGACCTCAGATCAAAGCTGAAACTGGTGCACGCCTTAGTTCTCTGTTCCTTAGGGGGAATGTATTGTATAAAAACATGAACAGAAGCAGATGAAACTCAATGAGAAGAGATTACCCTCCATAAATTTTGGATAGCTGCAGATCCCTCCTTAAATGTCAGGATAGTCTCTATTAAGAAAGAGGGGAGGTTAGTATTTACTACCTCTTTTACAATAGACAAAAAAATGGGGTTGCACTGCTCAACAGTATAGGGGTATTGCCTAATTGGCATTGCAATATGTAGTGTGGGTGCTACCTGCGCAAGGTAAGTAATTGACAGTACTAGAAGGGAGGTCTGTGAAAAAGGAGTTCACAGGTCACCACAAAGACTTGTGTTATGGGCACACCAAAAATGATAACTTAACTTTTAATAATTGAAATTAAAATAGAATGGCAGTGGAAATCGACGCAGTGTATAAATTGTGCAAAAAAAAAACCCGTGATTAAGGTGGCTAAATAAGTTAAAGTTAAAATCACACCTTTTTTTGCACAATATATACACTGCGTCGATTTCTACTGCCATCCTCTTTTAATTTTAATTATTAAAAGTTTGATCATTTTTGGTGTGCACCTATAACACAACTCTTTGGGGTGACCTGTGAACTCCTTTATCACAGACCTCCCGTTTAGTACTCTTTTACAATATCTAGCCCATATATCAAACAACGTGTACTGTACATAAACATTGGGCTATCTTACAAAATTATAATGTAATTGGGACATTTTGAGGGAGTAAAAGGGAGACGCAGGGGAGAGAAATGCATGTGAGGCGTGAGAGTGAGAGGGGGTGAGACGGAAGGGAGAGAAATACATGGGAAGAGGGGGGAAAGAGAGGGGGCTCGTGAGGTCTGAAATGGGGGGTGGGGGGTGGGCGGCTCGCAATACCGCTGACACGGGGGGGGGGGGAGACCTGCTTAAAATGTTTATCCTGGGCCCCACGATTTCTGTTGGCGGCCCTGCATGAAACTGCGGTCTCGGTTTAGGCCATCGCTAAATGTCCTGAACAGTTGCATAAATTTGTATTCATGCAACCGTTTCTCTTCTGTGTTCTAAAATTACCTTTGAGTATGGCCACCTTCAGATCGTTCATGTTATGGCCATATATATAAAAAGCAAAAGCACCCTCTCTCCAAGGTATAGACAATGTTCCTTCCTGGTATACATCCTGGGACAGAAAAAACCCGGGCGCTCCCTCCGAAGAAAGTATTAAATGGGGTGAATACAATAAATAATTTACAACCTTGAGACTGTTAAACAAGGATCCCCTCAGTGTCGTCGTCTCTCCTATGGCTCGGACCCCAATAGGATCTATCCAGGATCCTTGTGGGTACAGGGATACAGAAAGAAAGGGGGAGCACAGGTAGAGGGATAGTAATATAGTGTAAAAAAACTCTAATTTAAAAGGTGGTGGGGGTAATAAAGAAAAGATACCTCCCCCACGAGTTGCACTCACACTTGGCCGTGTGAGTGACTGCTTTTATTTGCTGCTTTATATTATAGCTGGTTACCCAATACTATTACTATTTGCAATTTTCTCTTCAATACTGTTCATATATATATATCTGTTTGCCTTGAGGGTGACGTCTGAAAGGAAAGTCACCGGCGTACCTAAGAACATACCTGGACCTGAGAAGAAAGAAAAACACCAGAACAGAGAAAAAAAGAAAGAGAAGAAAAAGAGGGGAAAAAAAGAAGACCATAAAGAAACCTTAATGTGATAGCATTTACACAAGGCCGTGTAAGTGTGTTTCCATTTTTTTTTATTACCCCCACCACCTTTTAAATTAGAGGTTTTATACACTATATTACTATCCCTCTACCTGTGCTCCCCTTTCTTTCTGTATCCCTGGTATACATCCTGGTAGGAAATCCTCATTCCTCCATAAGGGGGTCATGAGAGAGGGTGGTCCCCTTAACCCCTTTTTTTCACTAATGTATCCCAAATATTTAAAATGAATTTAATAACTGGATGGTTATACGCCTCTCTATGTCTTTTCGTTTTAGGGATCCACAGCAACAAATCTATATTCTGTACAGGAATCTCAGTCGCTTCTATCTCCACCCATTTGATCGCCTGTGTGGGTCTATGCGATGCCGGTAAATTACTTCATTGTGCTGCAGCAAAGTATTTATTTAATGGCGACCAGGCCAGACCGAGGGAAATAGGGCACAACGGGTTTAGCAAATTAAACTCATTTATTGAGCCAACACTAAAAATGAGTTTGATTTGCTAAACCCGTTGTGCCCTATGTTCCTTTGTTCATCTGTTCAGGACTGATAGAAGGCTTTCGTGCAAACACTGGAGCACCGGTAATTGTATCATAGGTGTGCAGCATTTCTCTGAGATTTCTGGACCAGGCCAGACCACCATCTGTATTTAAGCAATAAGTACACTTCTTGTTATTCTTGTTTTTTTCTTTCCCCAGATAAATGTATAGATTTTGCTTTTCATATCATTCATAATTTTGATTGGGATATTAATTGGAAGACTATAAAACAGAGAGCAGTTTGAAGACAGAATTAATCTTAACTGATGTTATGCTGCCGATCCCTGAAATACAATATCTATTACACTCTTCCAGATCTCTTTTGATCGATAAGAACATCTATGGGTAATTAGCTTTGTTAGGCTCCGAATACCTGGTGGTCAAATATACCTCCAGATATTTCATGCTGTCCTCCTCCATCTGAAGTTAAATTTCAACTTTAACAATTTTAGCATCCCTGTCTTCACTCCCAGTGCCATGGCCTCTGATTTAGTGGTATTTAGAAAAAACTAAATGTTGAAATCTCCTCAAATAGATTAGGGAGGGATGTCAATGGTCTATTGAGTGTTAGTAAGATGTCATCTGCGTACAGGGCTATTTTGTACTCTTCGGACTGTGTTACCAAACCCTTGATTTCCCTATTAATCTGAATTTTGTTTGCTAAAGACTCTAAACTCAGCGCAAATAACAAGAGGGACAATGGGCAACCTTGTCTGGTACCATTATTTATATTGATTACTCCAGAGCTGATTCCAGCCATTTTTATTATGGCTCCTGGTTGATTATAAAGGGCTTTAATTCCATATAGAATATGTCCCTTGATACCAAATGTATCTAAAGTTATAAACATATATGACCAGTCTAGACGGTCAAACGCCCTTTCAGCGTCGAGTGAAATTAGAAGCATGGGTGTTTTTGATACATTTGATGAATGGGTGAGGTTTATCACTCTCCTAATATTATCAGCTGCTTGTCTGCCCAAAATAAATCCCAGTTGATCTGGGTTGATTATCTTGGAAAGTGGTTTATTTAATCTTGTTGCAATGATTATCTTTTATACTATATAATTGAAAGCACTGTATGCCTGCCTGCCTGGATGTCCGGTGTCCCTAGGGGAAATCTCATTGGTCCCTTGGGCCGCCCCCGCACACCTCTCATTGGCCTGAGGCGGAGTGACGGGCCAAAGGACACACAGGGACACAAACACACACACACACACAGGGACACAGACAGGGACACAAACACACACACACACAGGGACACACACACACACACACACACACACACACACACATACTCTCTCTCTCTCTCTCTCTCTCTCTCGGGGGGGGGGTGTACATTAGCAGCATATATAACCCAGGGGGTGGGGCTCACATACCCGCCTCCGCCTCCCCGAACATCAGCCTCCACACCCGCGCGCACCAACTCCTCTCCCCGGGGGAGCGAGTGCCCGGGACACAGCGGGGGAGCGGCCACAACAAGCTGCCTCCCGCCTCAGATCCACGTGGGAGCGGCCGGATGGGTGAGTGAGCGGCCTTCACCTCCCCTCACCCCCCTTCACCCAACCCTCACCCCACACCGATACAATCACCATCAGTACAGCCACAGCAGCACTACCACCGCACATGGGCCGCGTGGACCACTCCCCACCCAAATGCCACACCCACACCACAAACATCCCGGGCAACGCCGGGGCTCTCAGCTAGTACTGTATATTTTAATATCAGTATTGATAAGTGAAATGAGACAATAGTTACTACAGCAGTTATGGTCTCTGCCTGGTTTTGGGATCACAGAAATTTGTGTTGTCAGCATTGAGGGGGGGGGGGGATTTCTTTACCTCATGAAATAATTAAAAAGTATTTCTGGAATGGTGCTAATCATGTCTTAAATGTTTTGTAGTAAATATTTAACAGTCCACCCGGGCCTGGTGTTCTCGAGTTTTTAAGTTCTTTAATCACTGCCAATATCTAGTCTTGTATAATTTCTGCATTAAATAAGACTCTGTCTTCGTCGCTCAAAAACTATAAATGACAGGAGTCCAGATATGTTTGTAATTGTTGTTTAAATATATCTAGATTTTGTTTGTGCTTATTCTGTAAATCAGCGGTGCGCAACCTGGGGGGCGGGAGATTTTTCTGGGGGGGCGCGGGCTGTTGCAGAGGTCCCGCGCTCTTCCCCCAGGCATTTAAATTAATGCCGGGGGATCTCGTGAGGCCTCTGCAACAACAAAAAACTTGCCGGGATTCAGACGCTGTGAGGCGTCTCCATGGCAATGTGGCATCAGATGACGCCACAGTGTCATGTGACGTAACATCACTGGTGTCAAATGATGACTGGGGGGCGGGAGATTTTTCTGGGGGGGCGCGGGCTGTTGCAGAGGTCCCGCGCTCTTCCCCCAGGCATTTAAATTAATGCCGGGGGATCTCGTGAGGCCTCTGCAACAACAAAAAACTTGCCGGGATTCAGACACTGTGAGGCGTCTCCATGGCAATGTGGCATCAGATGACGCCACAGTGTCATGTGACGTGACATCACCGGTGTCAAATGATGCCGCGGGTCACGTAACCTGATGTCACGTGACCCCGTGACGCGACTGGAAGGTAGGAGGGGGGCGCAGCATCGGCACAGGCCAGACAGAGGGGCGCAGCTGGAAATGTTTGCGCTCCCCTGCTGTAAATTAAACAGGGAGGAATAATATGCTATGAACTCCCCTTACACAATCTTCGGATCATATGTGATTTCTCCATTTTGATTGATTTAATAATAGGGATTTAAGCATATCCCTGCTTCAGCACACATGGCTCAGTCTTTGACTGAAAAACACACAAAATCCACGGGGAGCATGGGGAGGAAACAAAAATAAATTTAAGTGCAGCAAAAAAAGGCAACGTGGAAAAAAGCCTTCAAATGACTTGGCTCTAATGAATTAACTACTTACAAGATGTAAGAGTCAAATAGGCAGGGTTGACTCAAACAGTCACAGGTAAGTGGATGATGCAGTTGTCATCAGAGTGGATCGGGTCCCCAGGATCACGTACCCCAATGTTGAGAGAAAAACTGGCATAGCACAGATCACTCGAGATAAAATAGCTTTATAACAATAAAATATTATACTCACATTCTAACAATAAAATACGGGCATATCACACTGCATTAGTGTAGGAAGATTTTAGCCAGCTGGCTCACCGTCCTGCAACGTTCCCCCACTCCTCTGCCTCAGCCCCCGGTCAGCTGTTACACTGCTCCGACTGGCGTCGCACGGTGAGTGCTGGATCTTCCTGCAACTTCTCTGCTGTATGCTCCGGTCTGAATGAAAACTCCCACTCTACGCGTTTCAAAAGCAACTGCTTTCTTCCACACTCCTGAGGAAGAAAGCAGTTGCTTTTGAAACGCGTAGAGTGGGAGTTTTCATTCAGACCGGAGCATACAGCAGAGAAGTTGCAGGAAGATCCAGCACTCACCGCGCGACGAACCCAGAAGTGACGTCAGACGCCAGTCGGAGCAGTGTAACAGCTGACCGGGGGCTGAGGCAGAGGAGTGGGGGAACGTTGCAGGACGGTGAGCCAGCTGGCTAAAATCTTCCTACACTAATGCAGTGTGATATGCCCGTATTTTATTGTTAGAATGTGAGTATAATATTTTATTGTTATAAAGCTATTTTATCTCGAGTGATCTGTGCTATGCCAGTTTTTCTCTCAACATTGGGGTACGTGATCCTGGGGACCCGATCCACTCTGATGACAACTGCATCATCCACTTACCTGTGACTGTTTGAGTCAACCCTGCCTATTTGACTCTTACATCTTGTAAGTAGTTAATTCATTAGAGCCAAGTCATTTGAAGGCTTTTTTCCACGTTGCCTTTTTTTGCTGCACTTAAATTTATTTTTGTTTCCTCCCCATGCTCCCCGTGGATTTTGTGTGTTTTGCTGTTACTGTGGGGGAAGAGTGAAGACTACCCCTTCCTGTGGGTTCCAGAGCAGGGGGTGAAGCTGTATTGATTTAAATTTTATCACATTATCACCTATTTAAGATTTTGATTAGTCACTTATTATTAGTGTTCACTTTTTATTTGTTTGCGCCTTATTTCACTTTACCACTATACAATTGCATCAGTCTTTGACTGAGCCACTGATTCAGTCATCTGTCCTTAAGTAGGGACTTCCTTAAAACCTGACCTGTTAGTGGCCCTTGAGGACTGGAGTTGACCACTCCTGCCGTCCCTGAACCATGCTATATTCACCTCAGGGGACCCCCTGGTTCCTGAGATGCATATCGGTAAATTTAGTGGAGTTCAGTCCCCTCCATGGGTGACGTAATGGCGGATTAAATCTCCTGCGTCACTCAGGCCAATAGAAAGTCAACTATTGCGGCTTCTTATTGGCCCATGTTACAAGGGAAAATGAAAAAGCAGGAAGTGTCCTTGGTACCTTCACCAGTAAGTATACCTGGTTCCCATCCTGTAAATGAGAAGGGTGGTTGGGTTGGAGAGGGCAGGGGGATGCTGCTTTAATGGGGGATTACTCCCCCACTGCGTGGACCATCCTGTTTTTACCAGGAGTGTTATAGCTAAATCTGACATGATGTAATGCTCCAGGGTGGTTTAAATTATTTGCTAGCACTTCAATTCCTTTAGTCAGTTGTATTATGTTATACAATACTATATGATTAAAAAAATATAGAATTACAATTTTATGACAAAATCAGAACCTAATATTCAAACAAAGGCAAATGACATGGTGCTGTTATTTTGATACAGAATTATTTCACCGTGATACAAATACAGTGTATACGATGACAAAATACTAAGTAGCCCAGACATTTTCTTCCTTTATCTATTTTTGCAACCCTTCCATAAATAAAAACAACACATAAATATTGTTTAGCAAGTCTGCATCAAGTTATATGACACGTTCATAAAATAAATCCTCCTATAATGGTAAAACAATTTATAATAGCAAACACAAAAAAATAAATAGCGATTTAATTTTCTAATCACGACTGAAAATGCAATATGAATTGTTTCCCCCCCTATGCTATGAGCCTTCTCTTTCAAAAACAAAAAAACAAAATAACAATTAACCCCCGACCATATTTCTTGAAGAATTATTCTTAAATGTTTCTCCAAAGTTCATGCTTTCTCAAACGTTAGAATTGAGTTTACATTTGTTGAGCACTGAGTAGGTATTTTGTACATATTTTCTGGCATAAAACTTATCCCGCACAAAATGCTTCTTTATTAGAATACAATCCACAAGACTCCTTCTTAAAATGATCATTGTTAAATTGTATCACAATGTAAATTTTTACCAATTTAATATTTCTTTACATTTTGGGAATATTCTTCTTCATAAGAGGTTGTTTGAAAAACATCTTGTTTTTTTTTTAGTGGTATGCATGAATAGTAACGCCTGAGACCAGTCTTTATACAAGCCAAGTAATGAAGACATGGACAGGTACCAGAAATATGCCCCATAAACGGAACCTAAAAGAAAACAGAATATTAATTATTAATACAAATATTAAAGATGTTGCTTGAAAAATGTATAGTCAGCTATATCAGCCACATAGTGATTAAGTACTTCTAACGTTGGCATCTGTCCTCGGTGAAGTGATGCACGTCACATTGTTGTTTAACTGTTTTAACTTGAGAACACCTACTGGTTCTGGATACTGAATTTGAACTGTGCTGGAAAGGAGTAGAGTTTCTATCACAGACTTAAGAAGACTCAGCTCCTTTCACTCAAGAGCACCTCCACTCATATATTGCATTTCTCACAACTTCCACTTTATCCTCATCCTAAATTGATTTTCACTGCCTTGTCCTCACTCACCTATGCACACTAAACTAGCACTGCCATGCCTCCTCTAATATTTATATTTGCTCTGACTTAACTTCTTTTCAAACGACACATTTCTTTCTACCAGCCTCATTATGTCTCTAACTCCATTCATATATCTCCACCTCTCCTTCCTTCTGCTTCTCAGTTCACATGAACTCCTTTCCTATGTGCACCCTCTGACTCTACACAGCTATACCCCCTGCATTAAAACACGCCCTTATAAAGCCTCCTCACACATTCTCGTTCTTGCCATGCTTCTCCTCCTTGCTACTGGGGATACATCTCCAAATCCTGGAACCTGTCTTCTGCTGCTCCTCCTGGTGTCAACCGCTCTAACCTCATACCCATCCCCCGTTAACCTCCCTCCACTCCCATTCTCTTGTGGCCTTTGGAAAGCTCTCTCCCTTTCCAACAAGTTGCTCTCTGTGCACGACTTCTTTGTCTCTCACACTCTGCAACTCTGCTATAGCTGAGACTTGGCTCACTCTGCACTGGAAGCTGCCCTCTCTTATGATGGCCTTTCTTTCTCCCACACTACCCGCCCTGATGGCAGCAACTATTGATGTATCATAAACTATATCAATAATAATGAAAAACTACAAAACATGAAAAAAGATTATATAAATAAATAACATATAACAACCCTTTTATTATGGATTACAATGCTATGGCACCAGATGTTAAAAGAATGGTGAGTAAACATTGGGGAATACTCCTGAGGGATGAGAAATGAAATACTATTCTTCCCATTCATCCACAAGTAATCTTCAGGAGGGCTAAAAATGTAAAACAAGCACTGGCGCCTAGTTGTTTGAAGAAATCTGTTACCGGCACTAGCTGGTTAACATAATCCACTTGGCAGAGTGGATGTAAGGGCTATTTTTCTTGTACTAATTGCTGTGCGTGTAAATTCAGTGTTAGCAGCAGTAAATTCATGTCGGAAATAACCAGTAAAGAGTATGAAGTTAACTCCTTCATTAACTGTAGTAGCACCCACGTTGTGTACCTACTGGAGTGCCCATGTGGACTCCAGTACGTCGGAAGAACATGTAGACCACTTAAAAGGAGACGGTGGGAACATATTAATAATATTAAAAAAGGTTTGCAAACCCATAGTGTCGCCAATCATTTTAGATTGGTCCATGAACAGAATCCCATTGGCTTAAAATGTATGGGGATTGAATGTCCTAAACCGAATTGGAGAGGAGGGAACAGAATCATCCAGATATCCAAAAGGGAAACTTTCTGGATATATCAATTGAAGAGACTGTCACCTCAGGGGTTAAACCTGGATTTTGATCTGGGTTAATTCCCGAGAGACTTGAAAAATGGTGGCGCTGTACCCTCTCTCAGTCTGTTACCCTGTAATAATATTTAAAATTGGTCTTCCATCATTGAGTGATTGGTGGATGAAACAAAATGTGTAATTCATCTGAGATCAACTCAGAGTAAAATCCCAAGGATTTATGGTCCACATCACTCTGTGGAAATATATATTTTAATCTTTTAAAATTTGAATTGATAGTACTCATGTATCTTTTATTTATTTTATTCATGTATATATTTCCCTATCAGTCTTAGTGTATGAGTATATTATAATGTCCATATATTATAAGTGTCTGACACTGATTACATCAAGGAGGTTGTTTGAACTGGGGCGCTCCCTAGGATTTGTGGCGGAGAAAATGCTGCAACGCCTAAGCTATTCAAATAAATTGGAATATAGATATGTGATTGTGTACGAAGTGTAAAAGAGTATATAAAAATATATACTGGCCCTTTTTGATGATTTCCTGGTTGCTGCTTGACTTCGGAGAAGGGAATCCCGTCTCCTTCTTAGCGTGGCAGTTGTAGTGTGAAGATAGTCAGCGCAAACCTCATGGGCCTCCCGATGTCGATGGAACCGAATGAAATAAAAGGATATGGATAAAAATAATTAAAATCTCAGTGTATTAGATATACATGTGGGGGATGGGGGAAGAGGGGGGGGGTGGGGGGTGGAAGGGGGAGGGGGGTAAGGGCAGGGGGTGGAAGCAAGGAGGAGGATAATGCTGGAGGGGTTGATAATTGGTTTTCCACTTTAACTAATCAAAGAATACATAAAATTATGGATTCAGTGACTCACACGGGCTTGTGTGGTGTCTCTCCCTCAACGCTGACTGTAGTGGATTTCTTACAGACTCATATGCTGGAGTCTCAATATACATAAAACTCACACGGCCTGATGTGAGTCCTTGTCCTCAGAGGGTGATGTCCTGTATGGATGGTGTCTGGGTTGTCTCAGCAGAATTATCCCCCGATGGGTGTAGTGTGTGAGTGTCTCCTCTCCCCGTTTCCCAGATGACCAAAAGGAGTGTATGCCAACAAGGGTTAACAACAATGAAAAAGGTCTTTAATGGGTATACAGTGGAGACATAAGCATATGGCATGCAAACATGTGGTTAACCATAAAATGTATAGCACAATCTATGACACAATAAAATAAGACACAATGAAATAAAATGAAATAAAGCAAACACAAGGACTACACTCACACTTGAAGTCAAATAAAATTGGCCCAGCCTCAGCCGCTAGGTACACTCCTGCACGGTCTCCTCCTCCGTTCTTGTTCCCACTGGCGCGTCCGGCAGCTGAACCGGAAGAGGGGATCTGTACCGGATGTCCTGTAGTGTGCTGGGTCCCTCTCTCAATGAGCTCCGGCAGGGAACAACATGTTTCGCAATAAGCTTCGTCAGGTTCCTGACGAAGCTTATTGCGAAACATGTTGTTCCCTGCCGGAGCTCATTGAGAGAGGGACCCAGCACACTACAGGACATCCGGTACAGATCCCCTCTTCCGGTTCAGCTGCCGGACGCGCCAGTGGGAACAAGAACGGAGGAGGAGACCGTGCAGGAGTGTACCTAGCGGCTGAGGCTGGGCCAATTTTATTTGACTTCAAGTGTGAGTGTAGTCCTTGTGTTTGCTTTATTTCATTTTATTTCATTGTGTCTTATTTTATTGTGTCATAGATTGTGCTATACATTTTATGGTTAACCACATGTTTGCATGCCATATGCTTATGTCTCCACTGTATACCCATTAAAGACCTTTTTCATTGTTGTTAACCCTTGTTGGCATACACTCCTTTTGGTCATCTGGGAAACGGGGAGAGGAGACACTCACACACTACACCCATCGGGGGATAATTCTGCTGAGACAACCCAGACACCATCCATACAGGACATCACCCTCTGAGGACAAGGACTCACATCAGGCCGTGTGAGTTTTATGTATATTGAGACTCCAGCATATGAGTCTGTAAGAAATCCACTACAGTCAGCGTTGAGGGAGAGACACCACACAAGCCCGTGTGAGTCACTGAATCCATAATTTTATGTATTCTTTGATTAGTTAAAGTGGAAAACCAATTATCAACCCCTCCAGCATTATCCTCCTCCTTGCTTCCACCCCCTGCCCTTACCCCCCTCCCCCTTCCACCCCCCACCCCCCCCTCTTCCCCCATCCCCCACATGTATATCTAATACACTGAGATTTTAATTATTTTTATCCATATCCTTTTATTTCATTCGGTTCCATCGACATCGGGAGGCCCATGAGGTTTGCGCTGACTATCTTCACACTACAACTGATTACATCAATGCAGATATAAATTGTTGAGGTTTTATTTATGATTATCTATTGGTTGAGATGATCTGTTTTGAATACATCAGGCAGCTAGGTATTCTAGATGCATTACCTACTCACAATTGAATCATAATACAAATCACCTGCATACAGGCTGGGCAAGCAATTGAAAGCATAATTTTACCATTAGTATTTGTGTCGTGATTGGATAGCAACAACTATTTAGTGGAGGGAGTTCCCTCCTATTAATTTGCATGCCCCTGAGGAAGTGAGACGGTTCTCACGAAACATGTTGGGTTAAGTTACTTTATTCTCACATTTCGTTCTGAATCCGCCTGAAATACCTAGCTGCCTGTGGGATTGAGTTTGGGGGGTGTATATCTTATGATCGTGGACTGCCGGTGGATTGTTGTTTGGGGTTTGCTGCTCGAGCACTGTTAGTGTGCTGCCTCATCGCCGCGTCACTGAATGTGACGTTATCAGGACGGTACGGGCAGCGCCAACTAAGAAGCTGCACCAGGAGATTCCCTGCACGTTGGCTTCCAAACAGGGAGTTGGAGCAGACTGCACTCGCAGCCAAAGCGTGGATATCAGCAGTTCCGGAGAGAGCATACTCCAAAGGGCCCCACAACCAGGCTTAAAAGGTTGAAAGGCGTTGAAAGAAAGGAATAATTTGTTAGTTTTATTCCATGTGTTTGTTTGTATGTATAATATCAAATCATAGTATATAGCAGTTCTGTGCTATGTTTTAGTTTTTTCCCTTTATATATCACTGCTGGGATATTTCTATTTGCTGAGTGGTTCTAACAACATCGTCCAGCTACACTTTTGTAAGTGTTTTTCCGTCTTGTACCATACACGGTGTATATTTTAAGTATTGGTGGACTAAGGGTTAATTATCCATTGAGACCCGCTCTAAGTGTGTATAGGTGTATATGTTTGGTAGTGGTGTGTTCACAAATAACTGCCAGTCACCAGTTATTTGATTTAATTTGGTGCACCTATTATATGCTTTTGATAAATTACACAGAGGTCATTTTTGTCCTTTAAATTGTGTAATACCTCATTGTTCTCTACACTTTTTTGTTTTTCTATTTCTTCATGTACTGCATTGTGCAAGAGTAACAAGTACCAGCGCCAAGGAGGACTCTATTTTGCAAAGACTGTCATCTTCCACAGTACTGATTCTTGTCTCTGCCTCTTCCACCCTGGAGGTATGTGCGGTAAGCTCATTTTTTTAAGTTCATCTATGGACTTTTTAATCCTGTCAGTGTTTTGTTGTGAAAGGAGTTCTCTGACCACAGCTTTTGCAATAATGTCGTGATCTGACCTTAAATGCTGCTGTTTGTCTGCTCCCTCACTCCAGGCTGATTCTACTGGATCTGCCTCATGGCCTTTGGCCATTTTGGATGCCTCTCTCCTTCTCTCTCCCTTGTCCTGCTGCTGTTTCTGAGCCATCTGATGGGACCTGGAGAGGAATTTTTCCATGTACCGGTGCTGCTTGGTGTGGGGAGAATGCCTTTAAGTTTTTCGAGATTTTTTCCTCCGGTTACGTCGTGGTTACTTTCTTTTCCCCGGCGGACCAGCGGAGCTCAGTGCAGTTCGTCCTTACTGCCCAACGCGCCATACAGGAAGTCCATTTGAACTTTTTTATATTGTCTACAGCTCTTCAGCACTAGTTACGGGGTTTATCCCCATCTACCACAGTGGTAAAACGAAGGTGAGGGTCAATGGTATAGCCTGGACAGGTAGGGTCCAGGAGGTAGAAGATGTAAGGATCTACCACTAAAAATGCCCGTTGTGTTTTCGGATACAAGGAGAAGCTGGTAAGCAGCTTTTATCAAAATGGATGTAAATAAAAAGACAACACCTAATAGGAGAGTTTGCAGGTGAACACATCAGAATAGGCACATAAACCACACATATTTAGCAAGGTCAGTAAATCTCCCACAGATACTGTTGCAGGGACAAAGCAACGACACGTGGGTGTTCTGAGTATAGGCTTTTTATTTCAGCCAGCAAAAGAAACATGGGACAAAAATAATAGAGCTTTTCTTCAGCATAAAAGGGTTAAGAAAAACATAAATCCTCTTCCCAGCAAGGGTTTCTCAAGTCCTTGCAACAGCAGAACAAAATTTCCAAGATACACAGGCCTTATTTCAGGCTTTCTCACTTCAGAGTTTCAGCATGTCTTTCTCTGGTGCAATCAGGAAGAAGAACAATGAACAAGTCTGGAGTTTGTGTTTTTCAAGCCCCTTAACGAGGCAGTTGGGACCTGGTTACTTAACCCAGCCTTTTCAAAGCTGTAATTAACCCGGTCCCTGCTGGACCGCAGACCTATACATAGGTCTCCCAGATACAGTATATTGAATTCACCCTGTCACAGATGCGTATACAGGGACTAACTGCTAGACTAATGTATATAGTGCTCAGAGTGTACTCTTGGAGGGTAGGGGTATTAAACTCACCACCTCCACTGGCTTTATGCTGTCTGTATTAAAGTAATGAGGGGTGCAAATAGGTACTCAGTAACCCTATTACTAACAGATCCAGTGTAACCCACATGAAATACCTCTGTGCTGCAAGTTTCCCACTCAACTCAGACCTGGCTATGTTTTTGATAAAACTCACGACAAGAGCCACACAATTGGAATACAACCAATTATAATAAGTGTGTTTTGTAACTCCTTGTAAAACCTGCTATTGCTCCATTTTATTTAGCACGAAGTGCATTTTCGAGGAGTGTTGTGCTTGACTGGTTTTGCTGTTTGCTTTCCCATTCTTTAGCCTGCATGCAAATGAGCACCGCCCAGCGACATTACTATTTAATGGGTTGGCCTTTCACTGCCTGGAAGTGGAAGCCAAGAATCAAGATTTAAGATGAGTAACGTTGCAACACTATCCAATATTCTCTCTCTTTTGTGAAATGTTTTCCAAGTATTCAGGTTATATAAAACATGTTGTCACACTGACATTCCCACGTCATAGCTCCAGTGTTTTTCCTTTTCTGAAACAGTACCATGGCCATTATTATGCTCTGCAAATGTGAATGAACTTTACAAATGCCACTCCCAAGTAACTCCTCAAAAGAAATGAGGCCAGTACATTGTTTTCTAATTTGGATGTACCAATCAGGGCCGCCAACAGGGGGGTCTGCCGGGGTTAGCGTCCCGGGCCCGGTGAGTCAGGGCCGCCAAAAGGGGAGGGACAAAAGATAATGGCTCTTGGTCGCAGTCGGGCCCCGGCTCTGCATCAGATGCAGGCCTTCCTTTCCAAGCCTTTGACGTCAGCATGCCTCAGCTTCCGGTGCGCGCTGACTGGAAGCTCGGCGTGGGACAGAGAGTGAGGAGGTCTGCATTTGATGGCCGGTCGCAGCCGAGCCCCGACTCTCCACCGGACCCCGCAGCCACCGGACCCCGCAGCCACTGGTAATGACCATCACCAAGGTATGTCTACTTTTTTATATGTATTGGGGGGAGTGGGGGTCATTTATATGTATTGGGGGAAGTGGGTTTTTTATATGTATTGGGGGGAGTGGAGGTCATTTATATGTATTTTGGAAGTGTTTTTTTTATAAGTATTGGGGGGAGTGGGGGTCATTTATATGTATTGGGGGAAGTGTTTTTTTATATGTATTGGGGGGAGTGTTTTTTGTATATATGTATTGGGGGGAGTGGGGGTCTTTTTATATGTATTGGGGGAGTGGGGGTCTTGTTATATGTATTGGGGGAGTGGGGGTATTTTTATATGTATTGTGTGGAGTGAGGGCTTCTTTATATGTCTTGGGGCTTTTCTATATGCGTTGGAGGGGTTTTATATGCATTGGGGATTTTTATATATGCATTGATTTTTATAAGTATTGGTGGTCTTTTTTATATATATTGGGGAGATATGATTTTTTGTATGTATTTGGGGGGGTTGTATATATTTGGGGAGATGAGGGGCAGTATATATTTGGGGGTTGCTGATTTTTTTGTATGTATTTGGGGGTGGGAAGGTTTTTGCATTTGGATGTTTTTTTTGGTATATATTTTGTGGGAGGGGGTGGAATTATGTGAGGGGGGAGGGAATTGAGTGAGAGTGGTGTAATTGACGGAAGGTGGAGAGGAGAGGGGGGGAGAGGGAGTGAGGAAAAGAGGGAGTAGGGGAGAGAAATACATGTGAGGCGGGGGGCATGGATTGAGGGAGAGTGGGGTAATTGATGGAGGGGGGGAGAGTGAGAGGTGAGACGGAGGGGAGAGAAATACATGGGAAAAGGGAGGGAAATAGAGGGGGCTCGTGAGGTGTAAAATGGGGGGGCTCGCGGGATGTGAAATAGGGCTCACAACCCTGCAATTTAAGTAAAAGTTGCACCCTAAAAAAAAAAGTCATGGTAGGTGTGTTATGGGTAGGGGGGGAGCCCTGCTCCTTGCATTTGTCCTCGGGCCCCAAGATTTCTGTTGGCGGCCCTGGTGGTGCCAATAATGTAATTTAGGACAAATTGCTGCTTTATCAACATTAGCAGAGGGAGTTTATTAATGTGTTACTTTTGTTTCTATTGGTAATAAACTGATATTTTCATTGATAAATTTGCCTCACTGCAAAACAGTACTAAAACACTGCCTACTGCTAGTTAACGCCTCTAAAACTCCTGTTTGGATACAAGCACATAGTAGGATTTAAGCACAATCATCACAGACAACGAAAAGCTAAACATTGGGACAGAAAATGCACCGTGGTTGATTTGCAACAGCAAATTACTTACTGACTATTATGCTAATTAGGGGTACAGTCTCTATAATCCGAAGTGACCTTTATTGGACAAAAATACCTACTAAAGTTAATAAGGATTTTCGTCCGAAAACTGCCGCATCAAAGTAAATAGAATTGACCCCTTTGCCCCATAACTGCAGTGATGCTTAAATGATACCTACATTGTTGGAAGCGCCTGCTCCCCATCACTACTTGTGTTTGCAGTGTACACAGTGACGTCCTGCAATATTACAAGTGACATTGAAGAGTACTCACCGTTTGACTTAATGGGTGGCACTTGTCTCCAGCGGTTCCCAGTGGGAGGCAAATTCTCTCTATCTTCCAATTGGGCGTGGCACAGCACTCTCCTCTCCCACAATCCGCATCCTTTTTACAAGCCTGACATTAAATGTAAAAAATATATAATTAGACAGTAATGTCATAGACCAGAAATACACAAGGGTAACTTAGCTCACCCTTGGTTCCCCGCTTACCTCTGCGCAGCGGGGGGAACCTCCGACAGGAGCAGAGAGGTGGGGGCAATGTGCAGGGAGCACTCCGGTGTTCCGGAGGCTCCGCGGCACACCCGGCTAGCGGGGGCCGCCATATTGGGACTGGCGCTGGTGAAGGAGTCGCATTGCGCATGCACAGACCGGGTCAAATTGCGGTGGCCATTAGGAGCAGCGCACGCTTGCACAACGAGCAAGAACAGCGGTGGCCGTTACCATGTAAGAGCCCCATTCAAAATTAAAAGTATTCAAAACTTTAATGAATTCCTCCAGGAGTTCCTCAGGACCTTTCCACGGTAACAACACATCGTCAATATACCTGACCCACAACTCCACATGTTCTCTGTATCTTTCCTGGGTCTCTACGAAGTCCACCGCCTCCTCCCACCAGCCTAGATATAAATTAGCATATGTGGGAGCCCAGGTGGTTCCCCATGGCAGTACCCTGTACTTGATGAAACAGCTGGTGGTTAAACACAAAGTAGTTGTGGGTCAGAGTATAGGCCAGTAATTTCAGAACAAAATCACTATGAGGTTTAGCTTCTTCACCTCTTTCTCTCAAAAAATGGGCAACAGCGTTCATCCCATAGTTATGAGCGATGCTGGAGTAGAGTCCTTCGACATCTAGTCCTACCAAAAGTGTATGTGGGTCTAGTGTTATATTTTCCAATTTTAGTAATACATCTTTGGTATCTCGGACATAAGATGGAAGTGTATCTACAAACAGGCGCAGGAAACAATCCAGATAGACGCTGATATTGGATGTAATATTACCGATTCCAGAGACTATGCGTCTTTCTGGAAGGTGACTGACCCCCTTATGGATTTTCGGTATGTGGTAAAACGTTGCCATCTTAGTTTTTTTTTATCAACATGAATTCATATTCGTTCTTCGAAATCAACTTTGACTCCAAGCCGATTTTAAGCATTTCAGTTAGTTCCCTTAAGAGTGTAGCTGTTGGATCAGTTTTAAGGATAGTGTAACACTTGACATCCGATAATAAACGTCTACATTCAATGATATAAACATTTTGATCTAAGATGACAGCGTTCCCACCTTTATCCGATGGTTTTATGATTACTGTGTTATCATTTTCCAAATCCATCAGGACCTGTCTTTCGAGAAAACTCAGATTCTGTTTGCCTGTAATTACTGGTAATGTCATAAAATCCCTAGTGACTAATTTCGAAAAAATATCCACATTGGTGCTTGTTTCCAAAGGAGGTGTAAAGGAAGATTTGTTCTTAAGGGCAGTAAAGGGTACCTCACCTATACTATTAGCCATGGTTTGAGACATTTTCAGGTACAACTCAATAGGAGATTAGTGAGTATAATATATTGCTGGTCACAGTTGCCAGTTGTATGTTGAAACATTTACGGCGATCCCATTGCCAGATAGTAATTCAATGCTAAGTATACATGCTGTATATGGGGTTTTCACTCGAATAAGTATTTATACTAAGAAGCTAACATCCTGCTAGCTATACGACTATGTTAAGTAGATATCTGTCCATTGTGATTACATAGGACAGACCTAACTAATAAGAAGATACTTTTCTACATTCTACTCCTCTACTGAGAATTTTATTCTTTTTAATAGTTATTGTAATTTTGCTTATATATACTGATGGAATAAAATTGTATTATTGTGTTCATTAATTACTGATCCCATTGTGGTTAAGAGATTGACCGGAAGGAGGTATTTACCTATGGGCCTATGTTTGCTAAAATATACATGTACACTGGCATAAAGGGCATTTTTGTGGGGTTCTTTCTGACTCTTCTTGAGCCAAAACTGTATACAATGTTATGGTTTAGCATATGCTAGTTTGTTTTCTTTTACAAGTATTTAGTTATTACAATGACTACTATTTGATGACTTCCACACAACCTTTGCCACCAAACAAAGACTTACTTTCACAAAATAACCTACTAGTTGGCTAAGACTTATACCAATTGATGCCAAATATACAGTACACCCTGGACCAGCACTAGATTTCCATGCCATACTTAAGGGATTGATATATAAATAAAGAATATACACTTGTGTTTTTAGTGTAACACATTAAAGGTGCCTGCAAAGAATGAAATAGTTCACTGAAATACTTTGAGGTGGAATCACCATTACTGTGATATTTCATTAATTTTCAGGAAGTCTAACTTATTATTTTAGTATGTCTGGTATTTCTTTTCTTTTAAAATAAAGATACACTCCTTAGTCAGCACTTTTTAATTGACGTATATCTACAGCCGCCCCCCCCAAACAGTGTGTCAAAGTGGGCAATTACACAAGAGCCTTTGGAAGACGGACAATGTTCGAGGTGTAACGGTTGAGATGGAGACGTTGGGGTTTTCCCGCCACTCGGCGCCCGTTGGGACCTGTGACGTGTGGGAGGAGCAGGCCCGCGCCACTGCAGGCGCGAGTCACGAGGGGTTCAAAAAAGAGCGGGGGAAAAAACACCTCCCGAAGCCGGCGCGGTATCAACAAACTCACCCCCGCGACGGCCACGAAATGGTCCACGGAGCTCAGCAGCAACAGGACGGCGGCCAAGAGGAGCGACAGGCACCTCAGCTCCCTCATGACGAGAACCGGCGATGATAATGGGGTCGGAGAAAGGAGAAGATCGCAGGTAAGAAATGGAGGGAAAGTGTCTGTGTGTGTGTGTGTGGGCGGCTGCACAACTTGTGTCTCGATCCCTTGTGCTAGAATCACAATTCCTAGACGTCATAAAGCTCGGACTTCTCCTTCAAACCATTCAAACCAGCCGCCATTATGATTCACCACCAGCCTGCCCGCCATTATATACACTCCTTGGTTATAACATAAAGTAGTGGCAGAATTGTCAGTTCCTACAGGCTTAGTTTACAAGGTTATTATTCCCCCCCAAACATACTGGAGTAACAACCTGTCACTGAGGAGATGGGGTATGTGGGGGACTTGAGGTATAGTGCTAAATGTGCAAATATATAAAGAGTGTAAAATGCAATTTACTGCTAAAACTGAAAACACTATATAGGGTAAAGCAAATACACTCCTTGGTTATAACATAAAGTAGTGGCAGAATTGTCAGTTCCTACAGGCTTAGTTTACAAGGTTATTATTCCCCCCCAAACATACTGGAGTAACAACCTGTCACTGAGGAGATGGGGTATGTGGGGGACTTGAGGTATAGTGCTAAATGTGCAAATATATAAAGAGTGTAAAATGCAATTTACTGCTAAAACTGAAAACACTATATAGGGTAAAGCAAATGTGAACCATACAAAACACTATACCAAACACAAACCAACAAGTGTTGTGAAAGACTCCTTTCAAATGAGAAGGCGATATACGATTAGTACTTACCCGTGTATCTTGCTGCCTATGCTATCTAAGGAATCGTTCAGGGTGCTGGCTTCGGAGGGAGGGCGTGCTGCCGTGCGTGCTGCCGTGAGAAACAAAGTATTCAATTTGAATACTGGTTGTCAGGGTAGCAACCGCCCTGTCTCCGAAGCCAGGAGTTGAAGCTGACTACAGTTTCAATAAACGAAAATTTCGTTTTTTGGAGCTGCAGCAGCGTCACAGGGACCAAGGCAGCCAATGAAATCATTCTTCAGAATGATTTCATGACTGCAACTTGGATACTTACCCTGCCGTGTGTAACCCCGCCGCCTCCCCAACCCTGAAAAGTCTGCTGGGGGATAAACACAGATCGCCCAGCAAACTGCAGCACTGCCTCCCTCCCGCCCTCCCTCCGAGTCCTGCAGCTGGCAACATGAACGAGGCCTAAGGCCTCGTTCAGGGTGCCAAAGGCAGGAGTTGGAGGGCGGGCGGCAGTTTGCTGGGCGATGTGTGTTCATCCCCAGCAAACTGTTTCAGGAGGGGAGGGGGCGGGGCTACAGACCTGAGCTTAGGGATCCAAGTTGCAGTCTTGAAATCATTGATTTCATTGGCTGCCGAGGTCCCAGTGACGCTGCTGCAGCTTCAAAAAACGACTTGGGTTGTTTATTGAAACTGTCACCAGCGCCAACTCCGTACTTCGGAGACAGGGCAGCTGCTACCCTGACAACCAGTATTCAATTTTAATACATTGTGTCCCACGGCAGCTCGCACGTCAGCACGCCCTCCCTCCGAAGCCTGCACCCTGAACGAGGCCTAAGGCTGCGTCCATGGATGGACCAGCCGTGCTGAGGCGTGCGGACGCTCCGCGCTGAGCCCCTGCATCCTCAATGAGGATGCCTTGAGAGGGCTCACGCGAGCGTCCGCAGGCGTGCTGAGGAGTTGGAGGTTTCAGCCGAGCGCCAAGCTGTTTTTCAGCGCGCTGTCGGCTGAAAACCTCCAATCACCGCACAGCAGCGTCAACGTCACGGCGTCACTGCCCCGCCTCCAACCAGCTCCCCCCGCGCACGCTGGCTCGCCTGCAAGTCCGTGCAATCGCGCTGACTGAGGCAGGCGAGCCTCAGCGTTAGCGCGCCTCCGCTCTCCCCACACTTCTATGGCCCGGGCCTTAGGCTACATTTATAGTGTTGGTGACATCAGGCTACAGTTGCTGGAAAAATCAAATTGAGATGACTTCCAGCGATCGCGACCTAGCTGTCGTGTCGCGCTTACTATAAGCGCACGCGACGGCAGCAATGCATTTGTTTTGAAGTGGCATCGCTGTCGACGGCGCGTTAAATACAGCCTTAGGCTAGTGGCTACCTCCTGGGGTCCACATCTTGGTTTAGATCTCTCAAGATAGAGTCCATGCTAATTGGTAGGGAAATAAGAGCAATTTTACTTTACCATATACCTTGTTATCTCTGTTATCTCAGGCTAGTGGCTGCCCCGTGGGGTCCACAACTTGGTTTAACTGCCTCATGGTGAAGTATCAGCCCCCACTGTCAAATATCCCCATGCTTAGGCCGAGCTCATGGTTGTGGCGTGGACGCCCTCCCCTCCCCCCCCCTGGAGATTGGTCACGGCGATCGGGGGCGTGGTGAACGTGTCACGGACATGTCACTGAGCTGGTTCGCCCTCATTGGCTGAACCAGCTCACGTGATGCTGACGTCACACTACTGCAGCCCCAAATCTCAATTTAAGTTGTGTCACCAAAATGCAGCAGCGTCGACGTGCACAGCACCGCAGGCACTTGAACTCCAACAGGCAATAAGGTAAAAGTCCTGGAAGTGCATGTAAGCGCGCACACGTAGCGACGATGCCACCATGAGCTTGGCCTAACTTGCGTCTCAGTCGTGAGTCGTCTCAGTCTTGCTCATGACATGTCAGTTGTGACATCATTCATACCCGACACACGTTTCGTTCGTTAAATATGTAAATATGCAATGTGGAATCTTTGTACTCAAATATTGATTATAAGGACAGAATCACTGCAGGAAAATTCTTAATGGGAATCAAGAATCCAGAAATGAGTAACAAAAGTGACTTGGTAATATGGTTCCTTTCTTTTATTTTGTCCCATAATTATTTCTTCTTGATGATAAAGTATTATTTGAAAACTAGAGGCATTGTGATGGGGCCACTTGTGCCCCATCATATGTTATTTTGTTTCTAGGTTGGTGGAAACGAGAATTAGTCTTTGCAGAGGGTATGCTGGAATACACTCAATCTATACAATTTTGGCTATGGTACATCGATGATGTCTTTTTCCTATGGGAGAGAGACATAAATAGATGCACACACTTCATTTCACTCTTGAATAACAATAATCTTAATATTAAGCTTATGTTCACCATCTCTGCCGTATCATACCATTTTTGGATTTAATTATACAAATCTCTGCAGAGGGTAAAATTGAAACGGATGTCTTTCACAAAGAGACTGCTACCAATAGTGCAGAAGGCTATCATAGCTGTCATCCTGTGCCCCTCAAACAGTTGGAGAGCTATACCGTTTAAAAAGAAATTGCTCTACCACAAATTTTGTACAGAGAGCTAAGGAACAAGAGAACATGTTTACTGAGAACAAACAAAAATAAACTGTGCGCTACTATCTAACTCCTACTTATAACTAATTATAGTGCAGTGACTAAACCATATATAGACTATATAAACCACAATACCAAGTGAATAAGTGATTATATAATAAATTAAATCATAACCGTGTGGTTGATAAGGGCGTCTGCTGCTATAAACATTGGGGGTGGCTCAGCACCCCACACACTCTAGGAAATGGAAACAAAAAGAAAACAGCGCACAACGCCAAATAGTGAAGCAAGTAAAAAATGTATTACAATAATATTGGGGTATAAAATCTGCGTACATCAAATAAGGAATACATAAGCATTTAGTGTATATAACACTTGTTACCACTCCAGGATTGTAGACAGGGGAATCAGCTTTATCTGCAGGAGCCTCTGTGGTGGTTGTGGGGCACAGGATCCCTCATACACTCTTTGTCCAGCTGGAAGCTGCTTTCAGGGGAGTTCCTTAGCAGCAGTCTGGCTCAACTGCACGTTCAAGCACTCACTGAAACAAAGTCTCAGGCGGCAGTATGCCTCTTCCAGGGGTTTTTCTTCTTTTCTCACAATCCTCCGTTTGCAGCAGTGACAGGGCAGTTCAGAGCCGATGGAGAGGCTCAGCAGACACTTCCGCAATTGCATGCACCTTACAAACAAAACAAACAAACAAACAAACAAAACAATAAATTGGCATAAACTAAATACATCCAACGTGTTTCGTACATCAGGGAAGAAGTACTTAGATGTACGAAACACGTTGGATGTATTTAGTTTATGCCAATTTATTGTTTTTTATTATCCCCTGTATCTGCAATGTATTCAATACCATTTGGGGTTTTTTTGCTGATTGAAGCGGTTATTGCGCCGCTGTAGAGACTCTGAAGGACTTTCTTCTGCTCCCTCCTTATTGCCACGGGAGCTGTGACGTCACCCCGCTACATCACGTGACGGAGCGACATCGTGGCACGCCGTGCAGGTGCATGCAATTGCGGAAGTGTCTGCTGAGCCTCTCCATCGGCTCTGAACTGCCCTGTCACTGCTGCAAACGGAGGATTGTGAGAAAAGAAGAAAAACCCCTGGAAGAGGCATACTGCCGCCTGAGACTTTGTTTCAGTGAGTGCTTGAACGTGCAGTTGAGCCAGACTGCTGCTAAGGAACTCCCCTGAAAGCAGCTTCCAGCTGGACAAAGAGTGTATGAGGGATCCTGTGCCCCACAACCACCACAGAGGCTCCTGCAGATAAAGCTGATTCCCCTGTCTACAATCCTGGAGTGGTAACAAGTGTTATATACACTAAATGCTTATGTATTCCTTATTTGATGTACGCAGATTTTATACCCCAATATTATTGTAATACATTTTTTACTTGCTTCACTATTTGGCGTTGTGCGCTGTTTTCTTTTTGTTTCCATGTTTACTGAGAGGATGCAGCAAGAGATGCTTTAGAGTAGACCTGCATAGAGTCGGGTTTATAAAAGTGATAGAAACAGTTTGTTGGTCCCTAAAAAAATAAAAAAGACATCTCCTGTAGAGTTTAGTGATTGTCCCACACAAGTTAGATGTATATCCACATTCAATGATAATTGAGAGAATATTAGATCAATACTACAAAAACATTGGGGGGTCCTACACAGTGATAATGATCTAACCTCAGTTATTGGTTCACGTGTTTTGATGTCTGCGTAGAGAGCATCCAATCTTAGGCCTTGGACATGGTGCCGCAGACCGTGCATCCGCACGCTGAGCGAACAGACTGCTTTAAGGCAGCGTGCGCGCGGAAGAGGGAGGGTATAAGGTGTACTCCATAGCTTCAGGAATAGGTTATTATTTGCAGCTGCAACAGATTTGTCATGGATGATTGTCTCTCCTCTGGTTTGACTGTCGGACAGGGCGGATCTGCACCCATTCCACCCCTATACTTACCTCCTCACTAGGCACATCATAACTCAGTTTATGCTCCGCTTTTAACTCGCATTACTATGAATTTGGCATTGCTTGCCGTTTGCTGCAAGTGGGTCTTTTTAGAGCTCTAAGACGGATTTTTTTTGCTTCGGCCAGTCCCTCATACCTGACCGAAAAATCAACACTTTGTATAAAGGATTTAATAATCTTATTGGCTTCCTTAAAGAAATGCAACTATGCTTAAAGTAAAAAATGTGGCTGTTTTTTTTCTTTACAAATTAAACACAAATCCCCTTTCTTTGCGGCTTCTGAATTGGGCAGTGTTGGCCAATTAATCATTTCCACTACCATTATCTCAACTTGCCCTTATCAGAGAGCCTGGGAGACTGGTGATCGCATTACTGGCAAGTACTGGCAGTCTGGTGGAGACGAACGACCGGAGAAGCCGCTTCTGCCCTGAGTAGAGCCGTCACAGGACGTGACGTATGCGGATGTGAAAGAGGCAGTAATTAGACCGGCCAAGACTCCGGCAATCCATGATTCTCTCCCATGAACTTTGCTTGTTGCGAAATGTGAGTGCAACAGTTATTTCTTACTTTTATTATATCACACTATTGCGAGCTCTCGTTTATTTCTCGAGAGAAACACTAAGTGGCCTTATAGAAATCCACCTAAAGAAACCTACCTCGGAGGGTTTATTCAAGGGCTCCCATCAGAGAGAGATGGATCTCTGATACGCCATTTTTTTATAGAAGAAATCTGTGAGTGAAACCAACACATTTATTTGTTTATTAAATTACACTTTATTACTTGCTACACCATTATTTGTATTTTTTCATATATACCATCACGTGATTCACCAGCGCACCCCTTACTTGTAAGACGATATAACCCCTTCAATGTCAGAGGGTCATGCCACAGAGCAATCACATGATCAGTTTTCGGTTCGTGGGGCTCCCTGCCCCTGTTCAATTTGGTACGCATAGCAGCGTCGATTGTGTACAGCGCCTAAATAAAATAGCAAAAGGCAATGATGTATGTTGTACATCAGGGGAGCGCAATCTGGGGGGGCACAAGATTTTTTTTATGGGATCCAGCGGTTACTGAGTCCCCGCACTCTTCCCTAAAGCATTTAAATTAAATGGGAGTGTGCTAGGTCTCTGTAACTGACTTACCTTGGCTTCTGGCGACATGTCGCCATGGCACAATGACGCCGGTTCCTATGTCAGGGGGGGCGCGATCACTGGGGCTTAGCAGGGGTGCAGCACAGAAAGGTTTGATCCCAAGATGGACTAACCACTGGGGAAGTTGTCCAGGTTCTGTAACTAGCATGTAGAAAATAGCTATGTAAATGTACTATTAAGATTAGCGTTTTGCTTTTATGGGTAGCACAATCAGAGGTTGTATGGATTCTGCCAGATCCGTGACGGTTTTTGCTCCAGTTCGTGTTTTCAAGGTTGCCTGCCCTTTTTTGCTCAGTTGGGTCATTTTGTTTACTGGCAGCCTGCTATATAAGGCTGCAGTTCCTAGTGGGAGTCGCCGAGCAAGGTTCTAAGTTTTGTAGTTCCTGTTGGTCTTCGCTGTCACGCCTTTACTTTTTGCTGTTTGGATTCCCTTGTTGTTGACCCCGGACCGTGACCCTGACCTCTCTGCTTTCTGTCTGCCCTGACCTGTCGCCTGGACTCCGTACCACTGCCACCAGCCATGACCTCTGCTTGCTTACCGACTATGGATACTCTAACAGGACTCGGTCCCTGGGCTCTGGTCGGTTATTCTGCATCCCTACCTCAGCCCTGCGGTTCTGCTTCCTGATTCGAGACGAGCACCGTCACAGAGGTGGAGAAAGAGTTATGTTTCAAGCCGGGTTCACTTTTTTTTTCCTTTTCATGCCTAAATCTATTCTAAAACAAATCTAATCTGACTCAATATGGCGAGAAGCAGCTTAACATACAGCTAATGATGCATCAGCTTCCATCATTTTAATGCATGCTTTAACTGTGTTTTATATCTCTTCTCAAAAAACGCTTAGGTATGTTTATCTCTCCTTACTATGTTGAGAATACATTTGAAATACTTTCGATACATTTTCATGGTTTCCGTTAGAAGATTAAAATTGTTATTTTATTTTTATCACATTTGGTGTATGAGTAGAAATTTTGAATCTCATTCTCTGAAATTCTAACTTTTATGGTGTTCGTCCTCCAACCTTTTCACATGTTCACACATGGATGCACTGATGTACCATACCTATAGCCGAATATATGAATACTTAAGTGTTTTTATTACTCTGGACACATATGCAGGAGCGTTTGGAAGGACAACATGTTCCCATGGACCAAGGACGGCGTCTCTAAACCTGATTGGTCGTTTCGACTGTGCAGGACTGGAATGGATGACGTCGCTGGATTCTCGTGGATACAGTAGGCTCTGCTGAACATACGCAGTGAATACTCTACTAACACACAGAGAAGATGACGTCTCACTCTCGTGATTGCGGGATGTCCTTCCGAACATGCTCATTTGACCAGAAACGGATTGAAAGGAACATTAGATGACGTCAGACTCTCGCAATAACAGGATCAGAGGGCATGAAGCTTGGACACACTAAAAATAGGATGCAAGGGGCGGTGCTGTGATTCTGCAGCTGTTCATGTGATCACAATGAGGAGATGATTGAAGACACCTGACACGAATTGTGGGATGCACCTGGACTATTAGTGAAATCACCTGGAGTGTTATTTATTGCACTGACTATATAGAGTGGACCCTTATGGTCCAGGCACATGCCACTCCTTGACAAAGGCTGCTGTGACAGACGAAACATTGGACACTTTATTTGGTTTCAATAAATTATTGCATTTATAAAATCTGTTGAACCTATACTTTTCCTTTTTTGTGAAACCTGTGGTCCGGATTGACCAAATTAAGTCACTTATATATTTTGTGTATCCTGTACCTGAATTGCAGCGGGCCTTCCCTCATCTAGTTGGAGATCACCGGTATCAGTATCTCCCATTTATTTTTGATTATTGGTGTGTAACATTTTCCCACATTACATAGTATACTTATCTCTCTTCTCACCATATTAAATAGGGCCATGAGAGTGCTCATCAGAGAAGTCAACCCACATACTGCGTCCTTGATTTTTTTGGTCCTCATTCCCTTTATTTTACAGAATAGGAACCTGGGGGTCCATGTAGCTCAGGGATGGTGAACTCCAGTCCTTAAGGGCCACCAACAAGTCAGGTTTTAAGGATATCCCTGCTTAAGCACTGGTGGATCAGTCTTCGACTGAGCCACCTGTCCTAAAACTGGGATATCCTTAAAATCTGACCTATTGTTGGCCCTTGAGGACTGGAGTTAGCCAGTCCTGCCATCTCTGAACCACGCTATATTTATCTTGGGACCCGCTGGTTCCTGAGATGCATATCGGTAAATATAGGGAGTTCAGTCCCCTCCAGGGTTGACATAATGGCGGATTAAATCTCCTGCGTCACTCGGGCCAATAAAAAGTCAACTATTGCGGCTTCTTATTGGCCCATGTGACGAGGGAAAATGAAAAAGCAGGAAGTAACCTTGGTACATTCACCGGTTTGTCTCCCTTGTTCCCATCCTGTAAAAGAGAAGGGTGGTTGGGTTGGAGAGGGCAGGGGGATGCTGCTTTAATGGGGGATTACAGTGCGATAACCTGTATGGGAGGTTAGTGAGTCTCCCCCAATGCGTGGACCATCCTGTTTTTACCAGGAATGTTATAGCTAAATCTGACATGATGTAATGCTCCTGGGTAGTTTAAATTATTTGCTAGCACTTCAATTCCTTTAGTCAGTTGTATTATGTTATACAATACACTATGATTAAAAAAATAAAGAATTACAATTTTATGACAAAATAAGAACCTAATATTCAAACAAAGTCAAATGACATGATGCTGTTATTTTGATACAGAATTATTACACCGTGATACAAATACAGTGTATACGATGACAAAATACCAAGTAGCCCAGACATTTTCTTCCTATTTTTGCAACCCTTCCATACAAACTACACATAAATATTGTTTAGCAAGTCTGCATCAAGTTATGTGACACATTCATAAAATAAATCCTATAATGGTAAAATAATTTATAACAAACACTAAAAAATAAATAGCGATTTAATTTTCTAATCTATGCTATGAGCCTTTTCTTTAAATAACAAAATAACAACTAACCCCCAACCATATTTTTTTTGAAGAATTATTCTTAAATGTTTCTCCAAAGTTCATGCTTTTTCAAACGTTAGAATTGGGTTTACATTTGTTGAGCACTGAGTAGGTATTTTATACAATTTTTTCTGGCATAAAACTTATCCCGCACAAAATGCTTCTTTATTATAATACAATCCACAAGACTCCTTCTTAAAATGATCATTGTTAAATTGAATCACAATGTAAATTGTTACCAATTTAATATTTCTTTATATTTTGGGAATATTCTTCTTCATAAGAGGTTAGAAAAACATCCTTGTTTTTTACACGTGGTAAGCAGCTATGTCTGAGGTAACTCGTCTTTTTACAAGCCAAGTTTGGAAGACATGGACAGCTGTAATGCTTTCTCTTCCCCATAAACGGAATCTAAAAGAAAACAGAATAGTAATTATTAATACAAATATTAAAGGTGTTGCTTGAAAAATGTATAGTCAGCTATATCAGCCATATAGTGATTAAGTACTTCTTCCGTTGGTATCTGTCTTCGGTGAAGTGATGCACGTCACATTGTTGTTTAACTGTTTTAACTCGAGAACACCAATTGGCTCTGGATACTGAATTTGAACTGTGCTGGAAAGGAGTAGAGTTTCTATCACAGACTTAAGAAGACTCAGCTCCTTTCACTCTAGATCAGCGGTACGCAAACTGTGGGGCGTGACCCCCAAGGGGGGCACGAGACAGCCGTCGGGGGGGCGGGGGGTTTACAGAGGCCCCGCACGCATCCCGATGGCACTTAAATTAAGTGCCGGGGGAACTGCAGGGCCTCTGTAAACCTTTACTTACCTAGGCTCCGGCGGCTTCCTTACTGCGTCGCCACGGCAATGCGTCGTCAAAATGCCGCGCAAGGTCATGTGACGTCACGTTGCTATGGCAACGTGACATGACGCTGGAGCGCAGGTAAGTGGAGGTTTGGGGGGGTTCGGGAGTGAGGGGAGCGCCGGCAGGGGGGCGCAGGGAAAAAAGTTTGCGCCCCCTGCTCTAGAGCACCTCCACTCGTATATTGCATTTCTCACAACTTCCACTTTATAATCATCCTAAATTTATTTTCACTGCCTAGTCCTCACTCACCTATCCACACTAAACTACCACTGCCATGTATCCTCTAATATTTATATTTGCTCTGAGTTAACTTCTTTTCAAACGACACGTTTCTTTCTACCAGCCTCATTATGTCTCTAATTCCATTCATATGTCTCCACCTCTCCTTCCTTCTGCTTCTCAGTTCACATGAACTCCTTTCCTATGTGCGCCCCCTCTGACTCTACACAGCTATACCCCCTGCATTAAAACACACCCTTATAAATCCTCCTCACACATTCTCGGTTTTTGCCACGCTTCTCCTTGCTTCTGGGGATATCTCTCCCAATTCTTGACCCTGTCTTCTGCTGCTCCTCCTGGTGTCAACACATCATACCCATACCCCGTCCACCTCACTCCTCTCTCCCTCGTGCCCTTTGGAATGCCCGCTTCACAAAAAGTTACTTTTCAACCCCTGACCTACTCCTGCTGTACAGACCAAAGTCTGAAAGTCTCCTTGCTATATCATCCTGGGTGGCCCTTTGCTGACTCAGACTTAATATGTAAAAAACGGAGCTCCTCATACTTCCTCCCAAGCTTTGCCTACTGCCCCCTTCTACATTACTGTTGGCAGCACTATCATACACCCAGTATCAAAAGCACGCTGCCTAAGGGTAACATTTGACTCCTTCCTCAAATTCTCCTCTCAGCCAAAATGTAGTTTAAACCTGTTGTTTTTCTCTCTGCAACATTGCACAGATACGCCATTTCCTCTGTTTCTCTACTGCCTAAACTCTTAATGCAGGCCCTCATTCTCTCCCAAGGATTGAAATAATTAGTGTTCACTGCGCAAACTGAAAGGGTGTGATAAAGTTAATATATGGTAACAAATGATACCAGCACTGCTAATGTATGTTGCACACACCTCCGTTGAACAGGGACATCATGAATCAAACCTCCAGTGTTGGGTACATGTAGGAAGAAACACATGCATAAGTGCTGGTGCAATAACGTTTTTTACTCCAGGCAACGAACAACACAAAGAGGATAAAGTAAACTCGCAGTCTCCCCAAAGATAACGGTGCAGGGAGTGAGTTCGTGCGCTGTCAAGGATTGGACTTCGGCTGAAGTGGATCCCAGTGGCAGGAACAGCAGGGAGCGAAGTAGGGGTCACAAGCAGAGATCAGAGACAGGCGGCAGGTAGCAAGCAGGGGTCCGAGGCAGGCAGCAGGTAGCGAAGTCAGGTAACAAGCAGGGGTCCGAGGCAGGTGGCAGGTAGCGAAGTCAGGTAACAAGCAGAGGTCGGCAACGAGGAGACTGGAACAGGATGATAGCAATAGCTAGCACAGCAGTGAACACAGGAACCTTGCAGGAGCTAAGGAACCAGTATAAACAGGCAAGGGAGGAACAGGAAAGGTAGGTTTATATATGCAGGCTGAGAGGTGGAGCACAGGTGCAGAGGTGTCAGGTATCAGTCTGGAATGTTCCTTAGTTTAGCAGCAGCAATCCCGGTGGACAAGTATAGGTACTGCAGTCTAGAACAAGACATTGAGAGTGGCAGCAGTCCCGGTGGCCAAGCATGGGTACAGCAGGCTAGAGAATATGACATTACTCCCCCCTCCCAAGAGCGTTCTCCGGACGATCCTTGCTAGGCTTGTCTGGATATATCCGGTGGAAAGCTTTGACTTGTCGCGAAGCATGTACAAAATCTTTGGGTTCCCAAGACCTCTCCTCTGGGGCATAGCCCCCCCAGTGAACCAGGTACTGTAGTTTCCCTCGGTGTAACCTGGAGTCCAAAATTCTCTCCACAATGAATTCCTCTTCATTATCCACGAGGATGGGTTCAGGGGGAGGAAGTCTCCGTCCAGGAAACGGATTCTCACGGAAAGGTTTCAGCAGAGAAGAATGAAACACAGGGTGTATTTTGATGGTCTCAGGAAGCTCTAATCTGAAGGACACTGGATTTATTAGTGCTGAAATGCGAAATGGCCCGATGTATTTTTGGCCCAATTTAATGGTTGGAACCTTTAGCCGTAGATTTCTTGTAGAAAGCCAGACTTTATTCCCGACTTGAAATTCTGGGGAGGGTCTGCGGTGTTGGTCTGCTGCTCTTTTGTACTTTACTTGAGTCTCATGAAGTGTCTTTGAGGGTCTCCTGGATGTCTCGCAGAGTCTCCAGTTTCTCTGTAACTGCCGGAATGGGGCTGAAGATGGAAAACGAGGAATAAAGGTTGGATGAAAACCATAATTTCAGAAAAAGGGGCTCTTCTGAGTCGATGAATGATGTGAGTTGTTGTATGAAAACTCAGCTAATGGTAGGAAATCAATCCAGTTATCCTGGAGATGACAAACAAAACATCGTAAGTATTGTTCCAAAGTCTGATTGGTCCTTTCTGTCTGGCCATTGGATTGTGGATGATAGCCAGACGATAAATTTAAACGAATTCCTAGAGAGGAACAGAAGGTCCTCCAAAATTTTGAAGTGAATTGTACCCCTCTATCGGATATGATCTCATCAGGAGCCCCGTGAAGCCGAAACACCTCTTTCACAATCAACTTGGCTGTCTGGTCTGCAGAAGGAAGATTCTGTGCTGCAATGAAGTGAGCCATCTTTGTTAGTCGATCCACCACTACCAGGATGGTATTATGTCCACTTGATCAGGGCAGGTCAACAATAAAATCCATTGATATGGACCCCCAAGGACGAGTTGGAACCGGAAGAGGCTGCAGTAAACCCACAGGTGACGCTCGAGGGTCTTGGTCCTAGCACAAGTCTCACAGGAGAGGACATAGTCTTTAACATCTTGTGCTAATTTAGGCCACCAAAAAGAGTGAGACAACAGTTCCTGTGTCTTGTGGACACCTGGGTGACCAGCGGGTCGGGAGTCGTGCATTAATTGGAGCACCTCTAATCTTACCTCCTTAGGGACGAACAGACGATCCTTACAGTTCCAGAGACCATCCCATAGAAATAGTTCTGCTTCCGGAGGAAGGTTTTTAAGAAAAGAGTCATTTGAGTAGGCTCCCTTTATTCGTGTGAGGAGATCGGCGGAGAATGTGACGCCCAAAAAAATTCTTTTTGGAAGAATAGTTTCTTCTTGCTCTTTGTCTGAACTAGGATTAGGAAAGGGCCGTGACAAGGCGTCGGCTTTCCCATTCTTGGAGCCAGGGCGAAATGAGATGTGGAACTGAAATCTTGCAAAGAAGAGAGCCCATCTGGCTTGTCGCGCAGACAGTCTCTTTGCAGATCGAATGAATTCTAAGTTCCTGTGATCCGTAAAGACCGTAATTGGGTGATTGGCCCCCTCCAGTAGATGTCTCCACTCAGAGAATGCAGCTTTTATAGCCAAGAGTTCTTTGTTTCCGATGTCATAATTTCGTTCGGCTGTTGATATTTGGTATGAATAAAAGGCACATGGATGAAGGAGCATCTTGGGTCCAATTCTTTGTGACAGAATGGCACCAACAGCGGAGTCGGATGCATCCACTTCCAAGATGAATGGTAATTCTGGATTTGGATGGATGAGGATAGGGGCAGATGTGAAGAGTGACATAAATTGTTCGAATGCCGCATCCGCTTTAGGAGACTATAACAGGGGAGTTATCCCTGTTCAGGAAATATGCCTCTAATCCAGCAGTGTGGTGGTTAACTGCTGGTAGTCAATTAACAAACACCACCTGCCTGATCAGGTTGCTTAGAAAAGCCTGTCTTTTGAGACAGGAAGTGAGATTGTCCCTTACTCTCACAACTAGTGAGACTGACATGGGGACAGACGTCTTGAGTCTACCAGAAGAGGCTGCTTGCAAGACACAGGGGAAATTTCTAAACCTGAATGCTGACAAACCCTGAAGAAAAGGTAGCAACCAGGAACAGAGAAGATTTCCCCTCCAAACCACAAGGAACAGATAAGACTTTCATTTATAAGACTTTTTATATCTGCTCATTTCATGATATATGTTTGGGGCTGGGAGACATGCTTATCTAAAGGGAGTTATGGACTGCATAGTATTTTACTAGAAATACTCCCAAGTGAATAGAAGCTTTGTTTACCCCTTGTTTGGATGGTTTCCTGATGTTAAGGAAACAGGCGCAATAAAAGCCTTATTTAATTTCAACATAACCAGTCTCCCTTGCATACCTCTGTGAGCGTCCGCCTACAGAGACTATTTGAAGGGAAATTCTTTCCGTGTGAGTTGGGTGATTGGGGCAATAATGCCAGAGAAATTTTTAATAAAACGTCTATAGAAATTGGCAAAACCTACAAATCTCTCAATGTCCTTTTCATTTCGAAGGATTGGCCATTCCACCACGGCTTGAATCTTGCCTGGGTCCATACTCAAACCCTCGGGAGAGATGATGTAACCGAGAAATTGCATGCTGGTCTTTTCGAATTCGGATTTTACTAACTTGATGTACAATTTGTACTTACAGAGACGCTCAAGGACAATTCGGACATGTCTCTGGTGATCCATGATGTTATCCGAGAAGACTAGGATGTCATCCAAGTATGCCACTACGAATTGGTCCAATAACTCTCGGAGGACATCATTGATTAAATGCTGGAAGGTAGCAGGGGCATTACAGAGTCCAAAAGGCATCACCAGATATTCATAGTGCCCATAACGGGTTCGGAAGGCTGTTTTCCATTCGTCACCGGATCGAATGCGGACCAAATTATACGCTCCTCTGAGATCTAATTTGGTAAAGATTTTGGCTGACCGAATTCTTTCCAATAGTTCAGGAATCAGAGGTAATGGGTACCTGTTCTTCACCGTAATCTTATTTAGTTCCCGATAGTCTATGCAGGGGCGTAGAGAACCGTCTTTCCCACGAAGAAGAGCGCGGCGCCTGCTGGAGAAGTAGAGGGTCGGATAAAACCCTTTGATAGGTTCTCCTGTAGGTAGTCATTGAGGACCTTCAATTCTGGTTCTGAGAGGGAATAGATTCTTCCAAACGGAATGGCAGCACCCGGTAATAATTCAATGGGACAGTCATAAGAGCGATGTGGGGGAAGCGTATCCTCGTTCTTCTTGTCACACACATCTAAAAACTCAGAGTAAGGAGCCGGCAGAAGATTTTCTTGAGACGAGGAAATCTTATGTATTCCTACACACTCTGGTATAGGAGTTTTAGGTAGACAGGCTAGCTGATAGTGCTCCGAGGGAAACGTGAGGGTCTTTGTCTTCCAGTCAGTTAGTGGGTTATGGATCATGAGCCATGGAATTCCCAGAATCACTGGAAACAAAGGTGATGGAATGAGACCAAATGAAATCTTCTCCTGGTGATTGGGCTCCATGATTAGTGTTAAGTTACTGGTTTCATGGGTAACAGGTCCAGAGCTCAAAGGAGAACCGTCAACGACTTCCATCCTTTCTGGCGATTCCTTGTCTACAAATGATACCGAATTGTTCTTGGCAAATTCTATGTCCATAAAATTCCCTGCCGCCCCTGAGTCGACCATTACTGTGGTTGAAAAACGATGTGTTCCTTCCTCGATTATAATAGGAACCAGGAGGTGAGGGTGTAGCGAAGGAGGGTTATCTTTCCCTTGAGAAGCAGAGAACAGTCTTTGAAATAGCGTGCAGCTGATTTCTCCTAGGGCTCTGGAAAGAAGACCACCTGGACTTGTTTGGGCAATCAGCGAGATAGTGCCCATCGTTTCCGCAATATAAACAGAGATCTTCAGTTCGGCGTCTATTCCTTTCCCCGGTTGAGATGGGTCCCTGCAGTGTATTTACTTGCATCGGCTCCTCCTCAGTCTCCCTGGAACGTCTTGGGGTACTGACATCTCTAAACCCGGGGTTGCTTGGAATGAACCCCTGTCTCTCCAATCGTCTTTCCGTAAGCCTGCGATCAATTTGGATGCATAAACGGACAAAGTCCTGAAATCTCTGTGAGGGCTCCACCCGGGCTAGTTCGTCTTTAACTTGCTCCGAGAGACCCTGCCGAAAATGATATCTCTGCGCGGCCTCATTCCAATCAGTATCGTTAACCCATCTGCGGAATTCAGCGGCGTACTCAGCTGCCGAGCGTCTTCCTTGACGAAGATTGTTCAGAGTTGCCTCAGCGGTTGCACTACGATTTGGGTCATCAAAAATAAGACTCATGGCTTCGATGAACTCCTCCAGGTCCCTTAGTAGTGGGCTATCTTGTTCTAACATAGGGGAGACCCAAGCAAGGGCCTCATCCTTGAGCAGGGTTATGATCAGTCCAACCTTGGCTTCTTCGGTATGATAAATGGTGGGCTGAAGCTTGAACACAAGTCTGCATTGATTAAGGAAATTCCGGAAAGATTGTTTTTTCCCCCAAAATTTTTCCAGAAGGGATATACGGGGTGCGGTTTGCACAGGCACAGTGTTTTGACCAGACAAGGTGATTAAGGCTGCACGTAGTTCACGATTCTCAGCTTCCGCGGTGGCGGCTTGTTCTTCCAAGTGGCCAAGACGATTGAACACGTGTCTTTGTTGTTCTTGGTAACCAACCATGATATGTTGTAAGTCATGGAGTGTCTTAGCCTGGGCCGGGTCTGTTCCAGCGGAATCCATGGTAGGGCCTGTTTATTCTTTCAAGGATTGGACTTCGGCTGAAGTGGATCCAGTGGCAGGAATAGCAGGGAGCGAAGTAGGGGTCACAAGCAGAGATCAGAGGCAGGCGGCAGATAGCGAAGTCAGGTAACAAGCAGGGGTCCGAGGCAGGCGGCAGGTAGCGAAGTTAGGTAATGTCACGCCTGTATGCCCACAGACCAAGCTAGACCCCAGTACTGAGGTGGGAACGGTATGATACCACACACCCACAGCAGTGGGAGCAAGCCCGGAGTGTGGTATAGCGTTGCTGGGCCTGTTGGAAGAGTTGTTAATGTATACTTGCAACGCTTGGGGAATGTCCGTGAGAATAGTCGTGTCCATTTGCCAATGTTCAGGGATCCAGAGGGTAGAGTCGTCAGAGGGCAAGCCAGGTCCTAGGAAGCCAGAGGTCAGCGGAGTCGTATGCGTAGCAGGGTTCAAAGGGATACCAGAGAGCAGAGTAGTCCAGGGTAAGCAGGGGTCAAAGCCAGGGAAATCCAAAGTAACACAGGAGCAGGTATTCACAGGAGCACAGAGGGAGCACAGCATAGGTCAGGTACACACAGGGAAATAGGAACTATGCAGAGCGAGGAAGAGGTGGACAGACAGGGATTATAAAGGAAGGTACACCAATGACAGAGAGGGGAGGAGTAGAGAGAGAAGTGGGTCTATTTTAATCTGGTTTAAAACTGATTTGCCGGCGAAGCCGGCCAATTCAGTTGAACAGCAATTCCACTTGTTGCCAAGTAGAACAAAGAAAAACCAGTCAAACAAATATTCAAAAGAAGACCAACAAGTGCACTGTTGAAGTGCACTTAAAGCAGAAGGGTTAACTCTAAAGAACCCTCGATGGGGGATACCGAGCAGAGCACCCCGCCTAACGCCCACTGGGAGGCAAACTCTGAAACCATCCCAGTAGACTCGGCGTACGAGTACTCTGCCTGAATATGGGAGTGCATCAGCGCCAGGAACATGGCCACTGTCACGGTTGTGCTCGCCACAAACCTGGGTCGGACCGCGTGGCTGAGGGAGGGTTGTAAAAGCACCGACCTTAGACCGCGCAGGCTGATCCGGATTGCGCAGTTCTTAGTCATACGTAGCAGGATCAGGATAGGAGAAGACAGCATCGTCGTTGTACAAGCCAGGGTCAGGACAGGAGACGTCAGGATAAACATTGTCCAAGCAGGAGTTCGGCAACAGGTAGTCAGGATAGCCCCGCTTCAGCTTAGGAGCGCGGGGGTGGCCTCTGCGCGTGCAGCGACCATGGCCCATGGCACTGGTCTCAGGAGGTGGTAGACAGACCAGATTAGCACACCGCCTAGCTGCACGGGTAAACCAGTGCTACAGCGCAAGAGTCCTGAGCGGGCTAGGGAATCCTCCGCGCAGGAACCAGGACACGGCCTCTCTATATTAGGGAAAGAGTAGGCCCCAGGAACCAAGAAGCTGAAGATACACAGGGAAACCTCCGCTTCAGTGCAGGAAACCAGGAAGCTGAAGGACGCAGGGGAAACCTCCGCTTCAGTGCAGGAAACCAGGAAGCTGAAGGACGCAGGGGAGGTCTCCGCTTCAGTGCAGGAAACCAGGAAGCTGAAGGACGCAGGGGAAACCTCCGCTTCAGCACAGGAGAACAGGAAGCTGAAGGATGCGAGAGAAACCTCCACTTCAGCACAGGAGAAAGGAAGCTGAAGGACGCAGGGGAAACCTCCGCTTCAGCACAGGAGAACAAGCGGGAGCTTGTGGCTGAACAGAAGTGACATCCGGTAAGGACTATGCTCGGCAGGGAGCATTGTGGGAAAGCAGTACTTAAAGGCCAGTGGGCCAATCCCCGGAGGGGGGTGTGAAGGCACTGCTCCAATGAGTGAATGCAAGTCTAGGCTGCAGCGATAGGCTGCACAGCTGCAGCAGATACCAGAGGGAGTGTGTGGCAGCACTGCCTCGGTGAGTGAATCCAGGCTGCAGCAAACATCAGAGGGAGTGTGTGGCAGCATTGCCTTGGTGAGTGAATCCAGGCTGCAGCAAACAACAGGAGAAGTGTTCCAGGACTGCACAGGTCTGCAAGGTGAGGCAAACCGTAAACCGCGGAGCGGATTCCTTACAGCCACGATGTTTGTTGGGACCCCCCCCCCCCCCCTCCAAAACCTGCTTCCTGGTTTTACAAATGGCTACCTTAGCCAATGCCAGGAGCAGGTTGACCAGGAGATCCCTAGGCTTATCGTTCCGGGACACTGGGCACCCAAAAATAAAAAGATGAGGGGAGAAGTGTAGCCAGAACTGCAGGAGAAGGCTCTTCAAGAAGGAAAAGAGGGGCTGCAGTCTGGCGCAACTTAAATAAATGTGATATACGGACTCCCGCTCGCCACAAAAGGGACAGGCGGCGGGGGAGTCCGTGAAGTGTGCCAAGTACTCTCCTGTGCTCAGTGCACCGTGGAGGACCCTCCAACTCAAATCCCCGGTGGGACGGGGAACCAAACCTGAATAGAGTTCCCTCCACCGGGATCTCTCGCCCTCGTTCGCAGGAAATACCCGCCTCCAGATAGTATCAGGGCGGGTGACAAGGGCGAGGTAGTGCACTATAGTGGAGCACTATAGTGGAGCACTAGAGAATACAGGACTTTCCTCGGCATGCCGCGGAAACATGCCGGGGACATATTCCCCAACTTGCTGAGGTTGGGGGAGAGAGGAGCCCGAGGGGGTTGCCGTGGCTTTGGTTCCACGCAAAGATCCGGTGAGCTGAAGTTGATAGGTTGACAAGGCTCTCCGGTCTGCAATACCCCCTCAATGAAGGTGCGTGAGTCGGGGTGGATGGCATCTTTAATCTCCCGGATCAAACGATGAGGGACGCGGGCAGTACGCAGACCCATACGGGGCGCGAGCACCTGTGCCCTAACCCAGTCTCGCCGCTCAAAGGCCAGGAGATCCCCGACTCTGGTCACCTGCGCCAGGATTAGCCGGCGGCAAATAGAGGGTGAATCCAACATCCGAGCCCCCACTGCCGGATTATACAGCAGGGGCTCGGCGAGGAAATCAACCCCCACCGCCTGTTCCTTCCTGGTCGCGGAGACCCGTTTCCAGGCCTTAAGTAAGTCCCGGTAGTATACCGGCAGCTCCGAGAGGTCTCTACCTAAACCCTCGGGCCTGATGATAAACAGTTGCCGGTCATACCTCATATTGCGCAGCTGGCGAAAGAAACTGGTTGCCAGCTGGCACCACTGCGGAGACGGATCTGCGAATAGGTATCTCTGCAGGTATTGGAGGCGGAAAGTGTGTAACTGGGAGCGGACACACACCACTCCCTGTCCACCCTCCTCCAAAGGAAGGCACGCAACTCCCGCAGAGACCCAATGCTTCCCCATCCAGAGAAAATCCATCAATCTCCTCTGGATCTTGTTGATAAATTCGGGGGTCGGACCCATGGCTATCAGCCGGTGCCATAGCCGACTGGCCACCAGCTGGTTGATCACCAGGGTTCTTCCCCTGAGGGAAAGCATTCTCGACAGATACACCCAAGACCCCAGACGAGCAATGACTCGTTCCTCAAGATCACTGAAGTTTTCCGGGGCCTGGTTCTCCGCAGCAGACAGGTAGACTCCCAGATATTTGAGAGTATCGTTCCCCCACGAAACATTACGAAACGTGGGGGGCAAAGAGTCCACCTGTAAGGGACCCACCAAAATGCCGGAGCACTTGGACCAGTTGATCCGAGCAGAAGAGGCCGCGGTGTAGACCTCTTGGCACGCTTGCGCCCGCTCTAGATCATCTAGGTCCTGGGCCACGCGGAGCACGTCATCGGCATAAGCCGACAGGACTACCCGCATGTCGGGCTCCCGCAGCACCAGCCCGGTGAGCCTCCTCAGTAGGCAGAGGAAGGGCTCAATGGCCAGCGCGTACAGTTGACTAGACAGGGGGCACCCTTGACGTACTCCCCGACCAAACACAAAAGGTGCCGTCAGGGACCAATTGATCTTCACCAGACACTCTGCAGAGGCGTACAGCATCTGGAGAAAGCCCACAAATTGTGGGCCGAAGCCAAACTCCCGCAGGGTCTGCATGAGGTAACGGTGATCCACCCTGTCAAACGCCTTCTCCTGATCTAGGGACAGGAGGGCGAGTGACAGACCAGTCCTCTGCGCGTGATGTAGCAGGTCCCGGACCAGAAAAATGTTGTCATGAATACTCCGGCCCGGGACAGTATAGGACTGGTCGGGGTGAATCACCTCTGCCAGCACTGACTTGAGCCTCAGCGAGAGCGCTTTGGCTACGATCTTATAGTCCGTGCTTAGCAGTGAGACCGGTCGCCAGTTAGAGATCTGGCGGAGATCCCCCTTCTTCGGCAGCAAAGATAGTATTGCCCGCCGACACGAAAGGGGCATCTCACCGGTCTCCAGGGCTTCGGCCAGGACCTCGGTGAAATCAGGTCCCAGCATCTCCCAGAAAAACCAGAAGAACTCCACAGTCAGCCCGTCTAGCCCCGGCGTTTTTCCGCGGGACATGAGACTGAGGGCTTCAGAGAGCTTGGCCAGAGTCAAAGGTAACTGAAGCCTCTCCCTTCCACCCTCGCCGACCGTGGGAAGCCCCTCCCATAAGACCCTGCATGCGTCTGGCTGGATGGACTCCGGAGAGAAAAGGTCTACGTAGAATCTCCGGGTTCTGTCCCGGATGCTCTCCGGGTCAGTCAGAGGGGTACCGTCTTCTGCTAGCAAGCAGGTGATATGTTTACAGTTTCCCCTCTTTTTCTCCAGCGCATAGAAGAGGCGCGACCCGCGACCCGCGACCCATCTCCCGAAGGAAGTGGATGCGGGATCGCACATACGCCCTCCGAGCTCTCCGATCTTCCAAGTCCCGGAGAGTGCACTTCCTCTCCACGTACGCACACTGCAGGTATTGGTCTCCTGCCACAGACAGCCGCTTCTCGAGATCGAGCACCTCTTCCCTAAGGGCCTCGATCTCAGCATTGCGCCGCCTGCTGGCACCTTTGGTGTACTCCTGACAAACGAAGCGCAGATGAACCTTGCCCACGTCCCACCACTGCTCTAACGTGGCAAAGTCTGATCTGCAACCTCTCCAGGCCATCCAAAAGTCTCGGACCGACGTTGCAAACCCCTTGTCTTCCAACAACGTATAGTTGAAGTGCCAATAGGCGGCCGAGGGCGCTGCTGGTAGTAGCGCCACCGTCATGGACGCACAATTGTGGTCCGAAAACGGCACCAGCCTAATGGTACTGGACTGGGCTCGCGACAGGCTGTGGCTGGATATATACAGCCTGTCGATCTGGGACCAGGAGACGTTCACCCCTAAACACCCTAACATGGGTGAACTCACTGGATGCCTCGGGATGTTGTTTTCGCCAGACGTCTACCAAAGAGTAGCGGGTGATGATCTCCCGCAAGGTCGACGCAGAACACGGGTGTGGCTCTGGGCCATTCCAGTCTTTCAGAGCCTTGAGGGTGCAGTTGAAATCACCTCCGAGCACCACGTGTTCGTCCGCGTCGACTGTCTCCAGGTATTCAGACATTCTGACGAACTGCCTTCTCAGGGGTCCGGTGGCAGGAGCATACACGTTCAAGAAATTAAACGTGTAGTCCTCGTGCCGGACCCTGAGATGCAACAGGCGACCTGGAACAACAGTTTTGGCAAGCAGTAGCTCTGGTTGAAAGGACTCAGAGAACAGGGTCACCACCCCACTAGATGACGAAGTGAGGTGGCTGAAGAAGACCTTGCCTCGCCACTCCAGATGCCAGCTGGCTTCAGCCTCTGGAGTGGTATGGGTTTCCTACAGGAAACTCACAGAATACTTTCCCTTCTGTAAAAAGGAGAGTACCTGGAACCTGCGAAACCCGTCCTTACAGCCATTTACGTTAGGTGTACCGATGCTCAAAGCCATTGGTAATCAGGAGTTTTGCTTTCCACAGGCGCTCAGGGAGTTACACCCCGAGAAGCCTTTATGTGGTCTCTCATCAATTTATGAAATTTCAGGACACAAAGATGGATAGGCCCAGAGATTTTGGCCTTGTGGTTAGCCCTGATGTATACTAAGAGAGAGTGGAAAATGACCGAGGCATCCTTCCACCTTCCAAGGGCCAACTGCACCTTCGTGGTTCCGTGTTTGCAGAAGGTATCCTCCAGGAAACCATCTAGCTCCTGGGCAGGGATAATGGGGGTCAAAGAGTCCACCGCCTCCGCATTGCCAGAGGACTCCTCACTGAGCCCCAACTCCCCGAGCTCCTCTTGACTGAAAAACTGAAGACCCCCGCCCTTCCCTGCGGGGGCCTTTCTCAGCCTTAAAGTGGGTCCCCTCCTCGGTGTTTCCACGAGGGGGTCCACTATATCCTCCACATCCAACCCCGGGGTGGGATGTTCAGGGGTAGCTGGTGGCGGTATGGCGGAGGTAGCGGTCTCCCTAGTGTCCTCGGGGGCCAACGAGGCACACAGTGCCCTCCTGGTCTCCTCTACCACCATGCGAATAAACGGGATGCCACGGGCATTCGCATTAATCGCGGGAGGGCACTTTTCAGCAAGTACCTCACAGGGAGGGTCCAGCCCAGCAGTCGCCTCCAACAAAGTGCCCGACCAAAACTCCTCACCAGGAGAGCTCACATCTGGCATCTCCCAGATGCAAAATGAAGTGCTTGCTAAAACACCCTCACCCACACCCGCCTCCCCCGCTCCATCCTCCAAACCCCCAACCACGGGGGTCAGCCCTAGCCCATCCCCTTCTTCCGGTGACACAAACCGGGGCTCAGCCTCAGGTATGCCACCCGAAGGCGGCACGGCCGGAGGGGGATCCTGGCCGACCTCCGAGTCCCCGAAGACAACTGCGTCCGGCGCGGCAGATTCACCGAAACACAAGTCCCCGGGGGATGTACTCCAACTGGGAGGGGTGTTGGAAGGCTCCCCAACGTCCATTTCCAGGAGCAAAGCCTCATGTTGTTGAGCACTTTGATCTTCCACCCCAGGAACGCCGGGTACGTCCTCCTGCATTCCCTCCAGATCTTCGAGGGGGGGGGACTGCATATTTATGGGGTCCGGCTTACACTGGCTAATCCTAACCTGTGGGCCGGACAGGGCCACCCTGTGCGGAATTGATGTCGCATTCCGCTTCGGAGACTTCTGAGGGTGAACGTAATACGGTTCACCCTCCTCGCCCTCCTCAATCACCCTCTTGTTCTTAGTTTTTGCTTTCCTCTTCCTGGGGATTGATTCCCCAAAAAAGGGTACCTCTACCTCTTCAGCGGGAGCCTCCCACCGCTTCCCCGCACCCTGTACGGTGCTTACATTGGGGGTAGGGTGATCCTGGGGGGAGACAACGACAACAGAGGGTGACTTCTTCAGGGTAACTCTTTTCTTCTCCCTCTTTTTCCTGGGGAGAAGTGCAGACGTCACCGCCCGAGATGGGGCAGCGACATCTCCTGTGGTCCCAGGGGGGACCTGGGCCCCTGAGGGCTCCGCCGCGGTGGGTGCAGCGGTACAGGGTGTCTCCTCCCGGGGGGGGACAGTGACAACAGAGGGTGGCCGCTCCAGGGCGACCCCCTCACCCTCTCTCCGCTCCCCGGGGAGAGGTGCAGATGTCACTGCTTGAGACGGAGCAGCGACATCTCCTGCGGTCCCAGGGGGGACCTGGGCCCCCGAGGGCCCCGCCCCGGTGGGCGCAGCGGCACAGGGTGTCTCCTCCCGGGGGGGGGCAGCGACAACAGAGGGTGGCCGCTCCAGGGCGACCCCCGCCCTCCGCTCCCCGGGGAGAGGTGCAGATGTCACTGCTCGAGATGGGGCAGCGACATCTCCTGCGGTCCCAGGGGGGGCCTGGGCCCCCGAGGGCCCCGCTGTGGTGGGCGCAGACGTCACTGTTCGAGATAGGACAGCGACATCTCCTGCGGTCCCAAAGGGGACCTGGGCCCTCGAGGGTTTTTCCTTCTCCCTCTGTTCTTTGGGGAGAGGTACAGGCGTTACTGTTCGGGATGGGACAGCGACATCTCTTGCGGTCCCTGGAGGGACCTGGGCCCTCGAGGGCCCCGCTGTGGTGGGCACAGCGGCACTGGGTGTCTTGGCAGAGGGAGGGGCGGGTGCAGAAGCTGAAGTGGGATTTCTATTCCCTTTGGGGCAACTCCTACGAGTGTGCCCCAGCTCCTTGCACAAATAACACCTAACCCCCTCCATGCCATAGAACACGGTGTATTGAATGCCCTCGTAGGGCACCCTAAAGGACCCCTCCACAGATTCTGTGCTCCCCGGCAGCAGCAGCTGTACCTGCCGCCTAATTGAGAGCACATGCCTCAGTGCCCTATCCCTGCAGCCCAAAAAGAATTTTGTTATAGTAGACTTAATGTCTCCCAGGGTTTGCAGGTGCGGCCGCAAGAGGCTGTCTGGGATGAAGGGGGGCACATTTGAAAGGATGACCTTTGTGCCTAACCCCTCCATGGGTTCTATAGGGATGTAGGTCCCCCCTACATTGATGCCTTTCTGCACCAGGCAGCCAGCGTACGGAGGAAGAAAATGCCCCTCCCATACATCTTGCTGGCCGCCACCACAGCAGAGGGACCCACAACGTCCGCCACAGCCCTTACATAAATTTCCATGCTAAGGCCAGGTGACATTGGGCATCTCACCCCAAGCTTCCTGCTCACACAGGGCGTGGCCCCAGCATTGTTGTTGCTGTGGTCAACGCCTGCAGCTGCCACCTGCGCCCATGTTGGAACTGGGACTGCAGGGGTTAAACTGACAACAGGAGCCGGGGGAGGTTTGGCCAGGGTACTGGATGTACCAGGCCTAGGGCTGTGACTATGAATGTTGCTCCTAGGGGCCACAGTTTTTGGGGTCCGATGTCCAGGTGTGGCCCCCGTTGCTGCACTAGTCCTATTCCCTCCAGGCATGATAAAATAAGCCTCTAAGTAAGGGGAGGAAATAGTGCTTAAGGAGAGAGATGCAGAGAGGAAACTGTCCCTTTAAGAACCAATTAACTATCTCCGCACAGGGAGGGGAAGAAAAACAGCTTTTTAAAACCTGCTGTAATCTTCTCTTTTCTCCCCTTATTATTAACTCTCTCTCTTACAAGAAACCACACCACAATATTGAAGGTCTTAAAGTAAGACACAGAGCTCCCAAAAATGCAAATGACAAAAGGAAATCAGGCTTAAATTAAGGTGAAATTAGAAGAAAAATAAACAACCAGGGGTGGGTGAGGTGAGAGGGGTTGAGACTACAGTTTCCAGCCAGCCACAGTGTAGCTTTGATGGGTTGAATCACTGCAGCCTCTGGGTGAAAAACAAAAACGGTTTTTAAACCTGAAAAAGCACCCAAAACCCTCTAAAAACTCACAGTATACTCACAGTATACTCCCCTACAGATCCACAGCAAAATATACCAAATAAAGAAAGAATAAAGCTGATTCCTTACCAAATGCCTGGGAGCTCTTCACACACGCTTCTGAGTGAGAAGCTGGAGATAGGTCAGGGGGAGAAGAGGAGGAGACAGAAGGGGCAGTCAGGGGAATGGCCTGTACAGCTTGGGAGGCGGAGACAGGAGGCACCAGATAAGAAGAGTCTGTAAGCTGGGGATGCGCGCGCACAGGTTGCAACACAGACGCGGCCCGCACGGAGCAGGGGAAGACCGCAGGAGGGGAACGCGCGAGGCCTGTGCCCGCGCGATGGCCAGCAAAGGCAGAGAGGAGCATGCACGCGCGTCCTCCGTGGGCTGAGGGGGTGCACGCACCGGACGCGTCACCAGGCGCGCGGAACGCCGTGCCGAGGGCACCACGCGAGGAGGAGGCAACGGGACGGATGGCACCACAGGGGAAGGTAAAGGAGCTACTGCGGGGGAGAGGGAGCGGGGAGGATCAAAGCAGGGGCTAAGGGAGCGCGTGGGTATGCGGGACCTGCGGGGAACGCGTTGCGGCAAGGGGAGAGAGGTAGAAGGTGAAGGAGAGGAGTGGGAAGGAGTAGAAAGGGTAACAGGAGATGGGAGAGAGGGACAAGGAGAGGAAGGAATCTCCTGAGTCGTCACAGGTAACAAGCAGGAGTCCGAGGCAGGCGGCAGGTAGCGAAGTCAGGTAACAAGCAGAGGTCGTCAACGAGGAGACTGGAACAGGATGATAGCAATAGCTAGCACAGCAGTAAACACAGGAACCTTGCAGGAGCTAAGGAACCAGTATAAACAGGCAAGGAGGAACAGGAAAGGGAGGTTTATATATGCAGGTTGAGAGGTGGAGCACAGGTGCAGAGGTGTCAGGTATCAGTCTGGAATGTTCCTTAGTTTAGCAGCAGCAATCCCGGTGGACAAGTATAGATAGGTATTGCAGGCTAGAACAAGACATTGAGAGTGGCAGCAGTCCCGGTGGCCAAGCATGGGTACAGCAGGCTAGAGAATATGACAAGCGCACTCCAACCCTTGCTCCAGTCTCGTCAGGTGCTCGTCTTCCCGTTCTGTGCGATCTTCCACATACAGTCTCCGTGTGCTTCTCCTACCAGAAGATGCTCCGGGTCATCTAATGTCAGCCCTGAACTGCCGAGGGGTTGGTATGGTGGCCTCCAAGGTCCAAAAAGCCCAACGCATTTTGCCAAATCTGTAGGCTTCTTCTGGAATTAATAACCTAGACTAATGTATATAGTGCTTAGTGTGCACTCTTGGAGGGGAGGGGTGTTAGACAAACCACCTCCACTAGGATACAAACAATTATAATAAGTGTGTTTTGTAACTCCTTGTAAAACCTGCTATTGCTCCATTTTATTTAGCACGAAGTGCATTTTCGAGGAGTGTTGTGCTTGACTGGTTTTGCAGTTTGTCTTCCCATTCTTTAGCCTGCATGCAAATGAGCACCTCCTAGCGACATTACTAGTAAATGGGTTGGCCTTTCATTGCCTGGAATTGGAAGCCAAGAACCAAGATTTAAGATGAGTAACGTTGTAAAACTATCCAATTGTAGCCAGGCCTGTTTTCTGGCTACCAGTCTGCCCTTCTCCTGGCGGTAAGCCCTAGTAAGAGCAGGTCTGCCAAGACTGCCATGCGGGAGACTCAGATCTACTGTGAGCCAGCAGGTATACACCACCACACTCCATGTGACAGCAGAATCTCCCAGAGGGGAGGTTGGGGGGAGAGTATGTGTTACACAATATTCTCTCTCTTTTGTGAAATGTTTTCCAAGTATTCAGGTTATATAAAACACTAGCTGATATACCCGGCGTTGCCCGGGATGTATGCACACACACACACACGCACACACACAGTATATATACACACACACGGTATATATACACACACACACAAACACACACAGTATATATATACACACACACACACACAGTATATACACACACACTATATATATACACAGACACACACACACTATATACACACACACACACACAGTATATATACACACACAGTATATAAACACACACAGTATATATATATATATATATACACACACACACACAGTATATATACATACACACACACAGTATATATACACACACAGTATATATATACACACACACACACACAGTATATATACACACAGTATATATATATATATATATATATATATATATATATATATATATATATATATATATATATATATACAGTGTTCGACAAACCTATACATTTGCTTGCCCCGGGCGAGTGGATTTAACCACCGGGCGAGTAAATATTGGCCCAAGCAGCACACGTTTGGTACTAGGTGGCGAGTAGATTTTTTTGTGTGGCGAGTAGATTTTTTGGTGATTTGTCAACCACTGTATATATACACACACACACACACACACACACACTGTATATATACACACAGTATGGTACAGTGATGCACACATTATATCACATGTTTGTTGTTTAATATATTGGTTTTTGTATGGTTGCTGTGAGCGTTTTGCGTCCTTATGCTGGAGCGGGTCCCTCTGTAAATAAGATCAAGCATATATTTCAACACATGCAAATCTGCTTTAATGCGATCACATTTTATAGCCCCCCCACATGGCTCTATCGGCTAGGTGCCTTGCTTTATGAAGTTCTGGCATTTGTAATTATAGATCCTCAATCAGATCTGTAAGGGCACATCCTCATATGGGTGCTGTTATGCACATAATAGGGTTAGCTCTTGAGTAACACTATGCTTGCGCTATATATATACATTCTGCACATTGAGCTGCTTGGGCATGTTCGCGCATGCGCGAACCGCCATTATAGATAAACTATGCACTATGCGGGCCACCGTAGTTGGGCTAACTATGCATTAGGCTGAGAGACAATATGGTGATGCGTTTCAGCAGCGTGTTGCGGGTCACGGCACAGAGAGATAGGATGAGTCCGCGCATGTGCGATTATGCCTGGTCAGACCATTGAGGCCACCGTAGTTTAAAGGGAGGTTTGTGTAAATCCAAGATGTCGATGCGTTCCAGCGGATGTATGCGTGTCACAGCGGCGCGGTTTCGCGGGCAATGTTGCGCCTACACGGGTGAGTTTGATTTAATTTTGATTTGTTTGGGTATATAAGGTGGTGGATTAGCATTCACTTATTGCACGTCCCTGAGGAAGGTCACGTTGAGTGTACCGAAACGTTGGAGGTGGTGCCATGTTACTTTGATTACATCTGCATTGGAATCACTAAGACTGTGTGCTGTCTCGTTTTTTCCGGACTCCAATCTGGTAAATTCTATTTTTACATGTGCATATGGGGCAAGCATCAGCATTTTATCTATGTTTACAGTGTGCCAACTGAGATGATTTTTTCATGTGTAACTATATGAGTTGGGCACCTGCCAGCAAAAGGATACCAAGTACCCTATGAGGGGTTAAAATGTGTGGCCCACGGCGTTTTTGGCCAATTCCGTGGATGCTTTATTTCTAAGAGTCTTATCATAATTGAATGTTGATTTTATCCACGTAAGGAAAAAACATGGAGGAATTTGCAGACACGTTTGGGGTTTTTTCGGCCATCTCTGAGTCAGCTAGTTTTAGCGAGGCAGAGATTTCCAGCATCCGCTATACGGAATCCTTTGAATCAGTTTTGGGACCAGAAAGAGCGAGTGACGTGTACAATGACCTGATTAAATTAAAAAAGAGGGAAGTTGATTACTATCTGCACGGTGTGACGTTGTCGCATTATCACAAAGAAAAATTGCTACCCCGTGGGTTCAGAATAAAAAACCAGCCCACTATAGGGAGAACTGATCCAGAGTTCTGTAAGAGATGGATTGCAATTTTAAACAAATGTGCATTTGATTTGGTCATTCTTGTAATTGATCAATCAAGCAAGGAAATCATCAAGATTAAAAAAGAGATTGATACCATTTACACCAAACATGGAACAACTTTAGAGACAGACACCTCCACGAATTGGACGGACAAAATACAGTCCTCCATAGACACATACAGAAACAATCTTATTAAATATAAGAGAGAGAAACTCAAGATTGTTGAATCAGATTACAAAGATCGTAAGGTATACAGATGGTTGCTGGGGCTAAGTGATCTACCCACAGGTGCGCAAGGTCAACAGAGGGGCCAGTCCCGCCGAAGACGAGGGGGATACAGAAAGCCTGGGTACAACACCAGCGATACGGACTTCTCGGACGCCGCGGACACATACAGTGATACCATGTCTGCAGAACCTTCTTCTTTTTTAGGACAAGGCCCGGATGGGAGAGCCAAACCGCCTATAGGAGCCGGAGATGCCGGAGGAAAATCAGGCGAGGAGGCCGAAAGACGAAGATATCCGGAGCGCTACCCAAACAGGGGGAGAGGTCCAAAACAGCAGCCCAGGAAACGGTAATTTTTAATCTTTCCAAATATACCCTCTCGTCAGCGGAGTTAAATGTTTTACATAAAGGTCTTGGCTTTGTGCCAACATATAAGCAAGACCCGTTTAAGTGGGAAGTGGACCTCTTCAAATTGAATAGACACCTCAAACTCAAGGACTTCTTTTCAAAATCAGAAGCTAACCTAGCACCTGAATATGCGAGATCCCATTTCAGGCCACGCAGTATGTTTGATCCACAGGTGTCTAATCCCAGTATTGCAACATTTATGAACCTTTTAGGCAAAGCCACAAGAAGCAAGATTAAGACACAAAAGACCAGCTTCTTCAATATGACGAATGAAGAAAGATTGGCGGTAAAATCTTTGAGAAATAACAAGAACATCATCATTCGGGCCGCTGATAAAGGCGGCGGAATCGTCATTTTGGACTACCTCTATTATAGAGAAGAAGTGTTGCGCCAACTGGGAGACACTGAGACGTACAAACAATTGGGTAAGGATCCTACTGCGGTGTACAAAGGGGAAATTGATGCCATAATTCTAATGGGTATATCCAATGGATGGATCTCGGAGGACACTGGTGGTTTCCTTATGCAACAGCATCCAAAAATACCTGTCATGTACACGATCCCTAAGATTCACAAATCTACCACACACCCACCAGGTCGACCTATTATCTCGGCTCGGACATCACTATGCCATCCGATTTCACAATATGTTGATTTTTATCTACAACCGCTGGTGGCGGGTATGGCCACGTTTGTCAAAGACACTACCAACTTCATGGAGCATATTAACGATCTAGCATTTAATCCAGCTGGGTGCATATTGGCTACCCTCGACGTAGCAAGCCTCTATACGAATATTCCGCATGAAGAGGGGTTGGAGGCTATCAGGAGAAAGTTGATAACAAATACTTTGCAGACTGGACCACCGTCTGAATTTTTACTACTCCTGATAGAAGTCATCCTAAATAAAAATTTCTTTAGGTTTGAAAATGCATACTATCTCCAGCTCAGTGGGACAGCCATGGGCTCAAACATGGCTCCATCATATGCGAACCTTTACATGGACATGTATGAGCAAACCCACATCTTATGCGATGCGCCCAATGCACACTACATCAGAAAGTTTTTACGCTACATTGATGATATTTTTATTATTTGGAGTGGCTCTTCTGTGGAATTACAGGACTTTGTTAACCGTCTTAACGATATTCCATCAAAGATACGTTTTACGCTGTGTTACAGTGATCTAGAAATTCCATTCTTGGACACGATGGTATACAAAGCTGGCGACAAATTGGCCACAAGGCTGTACCAGAAAGACACTGACAAAAATACATTGCTTTATGCCACAAGCCACCATCCGGCCCCGTTGAAAAAGGGGCTTCCGTATTCACAACTTCTACGGGTGAAACGAATCACCAGTGATCACAATGAGTTGGAACCTGCACTTATCAACATGGCTAGCAGGTTCCTAGAGCGAGGCTATAGTCCGGTCTACGTCAAAGATGCACTAGATCGTGTGATTAGAGGGGAGAACTCAGATCGTACTAACATCGAACTGGGCGATCAATCAAAAAGTTCAAGATTTAATGTCATAAGCACATTTAGCACTGCGTCCCCATGCATACAACGTGGCATTAGAGATAATTGGCATGTACTAGCCAATGATGATAAAATAGGAAAATTCTTCCGTGAACCCCCCTTGTTTTGTTTCCGTCGTGGTCCGTCAGTTGGGGACATGATCACGCAAGCAGATCCTGCTGACAAATATAGCAAGGACAAAACTTGGTTAACCCAAAAACCTGGGGCCTACAGGTGCAAGGGTTGCACGAATTGCCAATATATGCAGGTGGGATCTTTCTACTGTCATCCACATAATGGGACTAAAATCAAGATTCATCAACATCTGAATTGTGAATCAAAATTTGTTATATATTTGATTAAATGTCCATGTGGGTTACTTTACATTGGGAAGACAGTGCGTATGCTTAAAGAACGTATAGCTATCCATCGTTCAACAATTCGCAAAGCATTATCTGCAGACACCAAGGATTTAGAGTTTAAATGCCTCCCTGTTGCCAAACATTTTAGGGATTTTAAACATTCATTGGCAGCATTCAGATGCATGCCTATTTCACAGGTCAAAGTGCTCACACGAGGTGGTGATAGAAATAGATTGCTATTGCAAAGCGAAGCGAGGCACATCTTTGAATTAAAAACTGTGGCCCCTT